>NC_083614.1:31903201-32005701 GCF_963584025.1 Labrus mixtus | reverse complement strand
CAAACATACTGAAATATAAAATAACAAAATGAACAATGTAATAATAACAATAAATCTCCATCTATACTTATTAGTTTCACAGGTAGAATCTGAAACACTTGTAGTTTTTAGATCGTTTTATTTTGATTGGAGCAACAGTTAAAAAAGTGGAAGTCGGGTTAATCCGCATCTTTGTCTCTGTGGTCATGAAGTGATGTCTCCCTCTGTCACAGTGGTTACAGCAGCCACGTTTCCTGGTGCTCTTGACTCACTTAGCAGTAACTACACACACACACACACACACACACATAAACACACATCTCACCAGGTGACGTGCTCTCCGTCTGGTTCAGCAACCACAAACACAATGTGCCACAGTCACTTTTGCACCTCAACGATAATTATGTAAATAAGGCAAAGGTTAAGTGTGAGTCTGTCTGCATGTTATGTTTGCTCTGCTTGTCGAGTTTGGTGACTTTTTTTATAAAAATAAATATTTTGCTTTCCATAATTACAGGAACGGTTTGAATGAAGACAGAATGCATTAAATATTTGGATTAGTCTATGAAACCTTTATTTCTCTGTGTTTTGTTTTAATCCACGTCCTCTCCTTTTCTTCCAGAGTGACCAAGTTCTGGTTTGGTGTGAAAACCACCGACGCTGCTCTCAGGTAAAAACACACACGCATCCACACAAACTTTGTGCTGCATGATGCAATTTCCTGATGGCTAACCAAAACATGAATCAGTGTGACTAACCCCAAACTTAACCACATACTTAAGCTCCTCAAAAACCCTTACATAGAGCCTGAAAAACCAAGTCGTGGGAGACGTAGAGAACAGGGGTGAGATAACCTGGTAACACTGACGATCGGCTGTGTTTCCTGTGAGGGTTCTTGTCCTTTCTACTGAAATAGCAACTCTCCTTGGAAAGTTTCTGTGGAACTGGAGGTGATGGCATGAAGCTTCTGTGGGTTACACCTTCCTGGTTAAGCCAATTGCTGAGCAAAGAAGCAGCCCAGAAATAATAGTGAAAGTAGCTGTGACACGGGCGTCAGTACAAATTGGACTGTGCGTTTAAAAAAAACAGAAAGACAGCACAAAGACTTATTGTTACAAGCTACAAGAAATAAGAAGGGGGCTGGAGGCAGAATTAGATTTAATGAGACGAGCTCTGTGACTTCATGTTTTTTTTCATTAGCTCATGGATTTCAAATTTGCATCCTACAGGTGTTTCTGATCAATTAAATTCATATAACAGGATAACCTATTAAAACATTTGAGATTAACATTTCCAATATGTGCTTAAAGGCTTTATATGTGATTTTTTTGATCCAGCAGATGTCGCCCTTGAGCACCAGCATGAAACCAAAACAACTGGCGGTGCATTGTTGTGTTAGCATGCTAATGCTAGCGATCTTTATTATGCTCGTATCTTCACACTGCATGTAAATTTACCTGAAATGAGCGTGATCTAGAAACACAGTTAAGCAGTGAGTACAGTATGTTATTCTTCTTTTCTCTAGTCCCTCAATTAAACAACTTTTATACGTGAGGGGAGGAGTCAGCCGGCTGTCCGGGCGATGTAAACAAAGTGAAGATAGGACTCTGAAAACTCTGAAAACATCACAGACAGTGGGACTCGGGTGTTACACCCATTGTAGACAGTCATGACTCACAGAGTTATTTTCAGAGGATATACTTGATTTATATTATATTTAAGTGTGAAAAATCACATGTAAAGCCGAATGGGTTGTTTTAGCTGAAGTACTTGGCTATGGTCAATGAAGAATACAACCTGACACAACAGCAGCACTGGTGGCCCAGTGTATTATTTCACATTGCGTTACAGCGTTGTCCGTTTATTAGCCATATGTGTTAATAAACAACGTTGAGTGCCAGAAATATAATAAAAAAGGATTGGGCTCGAGTCCAAAACCACGAGTCTGAGTCGATTTTGAAGTCCAATTCAAGTCTCAAGTCACATTTGTGTGCAACTCGAGTCCCCATCTCTGACAATCACACACACAGTACTTTTCTGCCTGTGATACTATCGCCGATGCCGAGAGGCATCAGAGGCGGCTTCACCCCACCATCATGCCTCCATGACATTTACACTGACGGCAAGGAGACGGCAAGTCCTGTCTTTGAACTGGCACTGGAGAACAAACCATGTGACGTATTTTTGTAGGCCAACCCTGAAGTAGCATCTCCATGGCGTCTAACGAGAATCCTCCTATGGGATGTTTTCATTGGATTTTGGATCATTGTAGAAAATAATCTCTGTGTCAAACACACGTTTCTGAAGCGTAGGCGTTTTGTTCAGCAGGATAATCTTCACAGATGAACGCCATTTTTATGATGTTTGAAGCCAACAGAAGTAAAAAGCTAACGTTATGCTACAAGCTAACTACACCACGGTCGGATGATTGTGACGTCACTAGCGTTACGCTTCAGACGATCTCCGATAAACTAATCCACGTAGCTTAATAAATAGTTTACTAACATAATATTCACCTTAACCTAAAGATTAAACCTACAGGAGACATCTCCGACTAGTGAGAGAGTTCCCGCCCTCTGTGTCCAGCGTGATGACGTTTAATGTCCCCGACAACCAGACGAGTAAAAACTTCAAACTTCACAAGTGGAGGTTTTACCTAACGTAGTTTATGTGGTCTAACAAAACACCAACATCTCTTCAGCTTGTGTTAACCACAGACCTTATTTCAGGCGTCTAACCACAAACACATTCAAAATCCCCGTTGACTTTTAGACGTTAGACCCCATGGCGCTCAAATGCTAACTCACTTCAGGGGTTTAGGACTCATTCCTGTGGCGCTCTATATCGTCGGCATAGAGCGAGTCCTTGCTTTCTTTGTCCATGAAATCCTCACACACACAACGCGGCTCGTGTAATTGCAAAGGTTGTGTTTTTATAGGTACAATAACCTCTTCAGTTTATCCATATTATCCGTCCCCACTGGATTAAAAATGTATCCTGTTTATTCACTTAACATGGCCTGCCGGGGGACTTTAGTGTGTGTGTGTGTGTGTGTGTGTGTGTGTGTGTGTGTGTGTGTGTGTGTGTGTGTGTGTGTGTGTGTGTGTGTGTGTGTGTGTGTGTGTGTGTGTGTGTGTGTGTGTGTGTGTGTGTGTGTGTGTGTGTGTGTGTGTGTGTGTGTGTGTGTGTGTGTGTGTGTCCATTGTTTGATTTCAGAGGAGTTTCCATGCTGTGTGTATTTTTAGCTGCCAGTCTGTCCACTCTGTAGCAGCTTGTTTGAGTTTTTAGACTGCTGATTGTCCAAAACAGAGACAGTTGGTTGAAAAATTAAACATGGATGTCCATGATGCAGATCATCATGTCTTAATCAGAACCAGATGGAAACTTATTTCAAGACAATGTCGTCAGTATTTGTAATTTAAAAATAAGAGAGAGAAATTGAAAGGAGGAAAATCCAATTCTGATCTTTAAAGCTGTCTGTACCTGAGATCAGAAATTCTTTAATGCTGCCTTGACGTGTGCAAAATATCTGTCCACCATCCCTTTTCTCACAGACCTTAACTCACTCAATATTAATGACTTCTTGAAAGATTCTGTCTGGTTTGGTATCGATGTGTTTTCTGAACTCTCCGTTCAGGTTCAGACGTATATATAAAAAAAGCCTGGTGTCGGCTGAAAGCACACCTGAGTCATATTTTACTTCTTGTAGCATTTCCAAGCCTTTCTGAGAATTTAAATGACGGATAAATAAAGGCTAAAAGGCAAGGAACAGGCGTGAGAGTTTGAGCTTTTTTCTCTGCATGGAGCGTAAATCATCAGTGTGTGAGTATGTTTAGGTCAGCCTGTCCCTCTTAGAAGGATCAGCCTCAACTCTACAGTATAACACCCTCTCTTGAAAACACAAACACTTTTTTTTCATCCGTCTTTATCGACAAATTTAAAACATACAAAAAATGTTTGTACAAAATCTTATAGAGGATGAACATACAACAGCAAAATACACAGGAACAAGTTAATTCAAACATAAATCAAGACTAAGGGGGGATTATATCTAAAAAATAAATACATAAAAATCAAACTTTTCCAAAAGTATACATGAGGAAAATGTAAGCAAGACAACAATCTGGAGCGAGGACAAAAACATTCAACAAGGGCCAGAAATCAAAACAGCAAGTATTTCGACAAGTCAGCACTCAATCTTTCTAGCAATCCTGCTAGATTTCATTTTTTTCAGAGATAAGAAAAAATATTTGAACACAAACACACACAGCCTCTGACCTCTAGACCTGACCTCTATCTGTATCCTTTCTTCCTTTCCTTCCTTCCTTCCTCCCTTCCTTTGTTTCTATTCCTGATGTTTAAAGTTCAACAAAGAAACAAGAGGGAAAGAGAAAATATCTTCAACTTAAAACCCATGTCTTTACTTTATCACCCTGGCTTTGTGCCTTGCTGTTGTACATGTGTTAATACCAGTGTGGCACTATGTTGTAACAGACGTCCAACTACACTCTCTGAAACTTACCAGTGGGGGCCTGAGGTTGTATGAAACCACAATTTTTCTCTCTCAGACAGCCTGATGCTGCACAGGCATGCTCAGTCTCTTCTCTGTGGTTATTAATTTCACTATTTTACAGTCTGTTGAAAGTGGCCACAGCCCAATTTGTAAAAGTCACCACGGCAGGCCAAAAAAAATAAATTAGCACAGAGAAGCACATATCCCAGTCCTGAGCCATAATTGCCAAAATTCATCAAAATAATGAATTGTACTGCGGAGAAAACTCAGCACTGTTTAATGCTCCCAAGGTATGTGTATTTGTTAAGGAGTGAATTTGGGAGATGTTCGGGGCTGGTTACTTTCTTTTATTGATTATTCTCTTCGGGGGCATTAAAGAAAAGGCCAAGTACACTTTGTTTTATTTCATTAGGCTAACAAATACTCCCAGGGTTCTGTTTTACTCTTTTTAGTAAATCTATTAGAAACATATTTGATAGAAGGACGTAAACAAGATCCCCCACAGATTATAAGAAACTACAAAGAGAAAGACTGAAATGTTGTAGTCTCAGTTGATGGAAATATCAGTTCTTCTCCGCACCAATGTGGTCCAAACTTAACAATCTGATTGACATTCAGGCTGCTCAGATGATGCATCTCAAATGAGTTTTTGGTATTTAATAACTTTTTTTCCATGCAAAAACCATTAGAGGCAGAATGTGTTGCATTTTACACATGAATAAAGAAGAAATCAAGTTTAGTCTAAATTATCTATTTAGAATAAATAATAATAATAATAATAAATAAAATAATTATCTATTTATTTCTTTATCTATAATCTAAATTTAGTCTAGTTTAAGTCTGTCCTGTGTAAATGTGTCTCTGAGTCATGACTGTCTACAATGAGGGAGAAGCTCGAGTCCCGCTGGCTGTGTTGTTGTCAGAGCCGTGTTTACATGGACGGGACGGCCTTTTGTATAAAAGCTGTTTTAGTCAAGAACTAGAGAGAAGAAGAAGAACATACTCACTGATTATTTGGATGTTAGTAAGAGTTTTTAGATCACGCTCATTCTGTGTAACTTTATGTACAATATGAAGCTACGAGCTAACTAAAGTGTGCTAGCATTAACATTAGCATTAGGGCTGGTTAAAAAAACTAGATTCATCAATGCATTACAATTATTAATTTCCCAATTCAATATCGATTCAGGGAAATCCTGAGATCGATTCTCTCCACTAGGGGGCACTGTGGGTAGTGTGAATTGTTATTGTAATGACGCCTCTCTCCACCGGGGGCGCTGTGGGTGCTGTGAATTCAGGTCAGGCACAATTTTGCACTTTTGATCATACTGTACTTTCATGTTTTATTCTTTGTTTATTAAAGAATAATGCAACGATAAAATACATTTTTGAGTCAGTTTGTTTTAAACTAATACAAACACAAAATTATTTAACAAACATCAGAAGGTATTGTGAGGAGTTATCTCCGTATTTCTCTGATGTATGTGTAATATCGAATCGTGACCCAAAAAAATCAAAATCGAATCGAATTGTGAGGTTGTGGACAATACCCAGCTCTAATTAGCATGCTAACACAACAAGCAACTGCAGCTCGAGCCAAAGGACAATTGTGTCCACCGCTTGTGCTTGATGGTTCTTTATTAAGGTTCGTTCTAATTGATAACTCCTTCATGTGAACGCGAGTGGAGAGGTGGTTTGAGGTGTGTCTCTGGAGGAGAGCGGAGGCTTCAGAGTTGTCACCAAACAGCAGTTTGTTTTGGTTTCATGCCGGTGCTCTAGGAAGACATCTACTGGATCAAAACGCTGCACATTCTTCCTAAAGGCCAACATCAGTGTTTTTGTGTTAAAAATCTCAAAACCTGTTGGATGGGAGAGGTTTTGTACACACATTAATTCTACCCTCACATTGGATTGTAATGGCTTAATGGCAGATACTAAAATGGAGCTTAATTTACTCTTATCCCAGAAGACTTCATCGTTACTTCATGGCATTTGCCCTAGTTGTCTTTTGGCAAATAAATTAAAAAAGAATCATTCATTTACAAATATTGCGGCTATTACATCAGAAACTGGGATCACAATAAATCATCCTCAGTTCGATTTAATCAAAGATTTGATGCCTAATATAGACAGCTGCACACATTAGACAACAAGTCTTCAGCACTGGAAAGAGACAGTTATCTGAATTAACTGAATCTGACTTCTCTCTAAAAAGGGGAAGCTTCTTAAATATGTGCCCTGATGTCTCTTGATGAACCTAAACAACGGTTAGCCAAAATGAATAAGGGTAAATCACCAGGAATTAATGGTATGCACCCTAAAGGTCCATTTAAAAGTTTGGGCCATTTTTTCTGCTAACACTCCTGTTGAAAAAGGAAAAGGATCTAACTAATGGTACCAGCTACTGCCCTCTGTCTTTATTAAATGCAGATGTTACATTAATCCTAAAGTAATCTCAGATCATCTGGAGAACTACTTGCCTCGATTATTTCATCCAGATCAAAGTGGATTTGTCTTTCAGTTCACAATATACTTTGCTTATTACATTTTCTTGAGTCTTCTGGTAATCTGTCTTCTGCTTTATTATCTGTCGATGCAGAGAAAGGCTGGGACCGCCTTGAATGGCCCTTTTAGTGGTGTGTATTGAAACACATGGGTTCGGGTCCTCATTTTATTAACATGGTCAAAACAATTCATGCAAAACTTACCGCAAGTGTGGTCACCGGCAGCTCTCCCCATTTTAAAATAAGCCGAGGCAGTCGTGAAGGTGATCTGATCACATTGTCATTATTTATTTCATCTCTTGAGCCTTGGCATAATCCAACCAACGTTACATATCCCTTTTGCTGATGATGTACTTCTCTATTTTCTCTGATATAAAGAACTCTCTTCCACATATCCAGGTCAGCTTTTTCTCTTGTTACAACATTTTTGGACTAAGACTTCACTATAACCTTTAAATCTTAAAAGTAAAGACCATTGTGCATATTTCAATATCCCAGTAGCCTCTCACTTTAGATACTGTTTTCAGGGTTCCCACTCGTCCTGGAAAACCTGGAAAACCTAGAAAACAGTTGACTAGTTTTCCAGTACTGGAAAACACCTGGAAAATGAGAGAAAAAGTAAAATGTCCTGGATAATTATTCCAACACTCTCCTACAGGGTTGGACGTTTTCACCGCCACACGTTAATAAAAGTATTTATTTGTTACATTAATCCACAACGCAGATTGAATGGAAGTCTGCATGGAAGTGAAAATGTCCTGGAAAAGTCCTGGAAAATGATCTCTGGAAAAGAGTGGGAACCCTGTGTTTTACGCACATGATTAAACGTGATTTGGAAAGATGGCATTTGGAAAGTTTCAATAACTACAATTAAGGTCCTACCTGGTTTACATTTTATAGTTAACTGTTATCTGATGAAAAACTGGCTAATTTACAAAAAAAGGAAGGAGTTATGGGGACTTACGATACCTAATTTTAAATTGTATATAATTAATAGTTTTCAATTTTAAAGTTTGATAGTTACTTATAAAACAATGCATTTTTTTCTTGATAAAAAGTGATATGGACGAGATATTCAGCCGCTGATGTTGAACAAGAGAAGCCAAAAGAAGTTGGCGCCCTCTTTTGTGAAAAAAAAAGAAAATATAAATATGTTTTTGTTAAACTGATTGAAATTGTCCTTATTGGTAATGTTTTTTAATTGTATAGGAGATATCATAACATCCCTACTTGAATACAAACAGAAGTCATAATACTCAAATATTTAATGTAGTCTGTACTGCACATGGAGAAAATCCGGTATGACATGATGGGCAATCTCACCAAATTTTTCAGCATCTGGCATCCTTTTTTTGATTATCTTGCCCGACTGGACAGAATTCCCGAACAATAACTGATTTTACTGCTCACCGCTTACCTCTATTGTGCTAGTGATACAATGTAGCATAATGTGCTGCAATGTAAGCCCTGTTTTGTTTTTTGTTTGTTTTTCTGTCTGACTTTATATTCTGTAAAACTTTCTAAAAATCTTAATAAAAACATGGTTTAAAATAAAAAATATTTAATGTAGTCTAACCCGAGCAGCCAACAAAAGAACTCTGTCTGCATTGGTTGAGACTAATATCTTGTTTCAGTGCATTACAGCCCTTATCTGGACTATTCTGCTGCAGAGAAAAAAAAAGGCATGATGCAGTCAAAAGGTAGTCTTTTGATTTGTTGAGATATAAACACTCTTCTGGACAGTTTCATGTTCAGATATTTTCACTTGGGAGCTACATTTTTATTATGTTTATAAACCACATTTGAGGGTCTTAAATAAGACAAATCTAACGAAATATAAGTATTTCTCAACCTACACTCAGCTGCAGGATCTCATAATAACGCCTTCTGGCTCTGGAACATACTCCATAACTTTTGACAGAGATTTTAAGAGACTTATTTTGAAGACTGGTGATACTTTCCCTGCTCCCTTAAGCTCCTCTCTGTGTCCATACCCCGACTCTGAGCTTTACTGAGCGAGGTTGTTCTCACTGAGATTTTAACATTTGTTACACTTTGTCAGTTTGTCTGCTCACACACCCGCACTCCAAACATGGTGCACTATGAAACTTAAAGTCTTTATTTGTGATTTTTCACACTTAAATATAATATAAATCAAGTATCTCCTCTGAAAATAACTCTGTGAGTCATGACTGTCTACAATGGGTGTAACACCCGAGTCCCACTGTCTGTGATGTTTTCAGAGTTTTCAGAGTCCTATCTTCACTTTGTTTACATCGCCCGGACAGCCGGCTGACTCCTCCCCTCGTGTATAAAAGTTGTTTAATTGAGGGACTAGAGAAAAGAAGAATAACATACTGTACTCACTGATTAACTGTGTTTCTAGATCACGCTCATTTCAGGTAAATTTACATGCAGTGTGAAGATACGAGCAGAATAAAGATCGCTAGCATTAGCATGCTAACACAACAATGCAGCGCGAGTTGTTTTGGTTTCATGCTGGTGCTCAAGGGCGACATCTGCTGGATCAAAAAATCACATATAAAGCCTTTAAGGAACAAAGGTTTGCAAGGATTCATATTTAACAAGGAAAAAATATGCAAACGGTTAATATTGTGAAATTTCCCGTCTTTTCTTCTAAACAATGAAACAATTTTGGACGTTTGAATAAACAAGATACATTTTATTTTCTTTAAGACAAAAATATTTGTTAGAGAAAGAGATGAAAAACACCTCAAAAGACAACGACAGGTAAGCGTTGTTCTAATCTTCGATCTTTTGTAACATAACGTTTCTGTACAATCACACACACACACACACACACACACACACACACCAGGCAGATGTTGCTCCAACACATATGGTTCGTGTCACATCATCAATGGACGCTGGAAAACCCCCACATGCTAGTTCACTAAAGACTGAACTACAGCCCTCACTCAATTCCTCCATCTGTTGATCTCTGCCGTCTTTTATCTCTTTCCGTCTCACACACACACACACACACGGAGTAGACATAGTAATGTGTACCAGGTGTGTGAGGCAGCAGGATGTCCACCAACAAACAGGTCAACATGCAGAACAAAGACAAAGACCTTCTTTACTCTTCATTCTCTATTCCTCACTCATTCCAAATGTTTTCCACTCGCTGAGGGGTTTTGAGGTTCAATAGTGTCAAAATGTCTCTGAGCAGGTCGCTCCGCAGTCGGTGTGTCTGAGTGTGTACAAAGTCAAATTGTAAAAAATTTCAAGTAAGATGGAAAAGCTTTGTAAAAGTCAGTGGTTTTTCTGTCATGCCCCCACCTCCATTCAATCTTCTATTGACAATATTTAAGAAATATATGAAAACATTACACAGGCGTCTCCTTCTCTCTCTCTCTGGTCACCTGCAGAGTATACAGACACTATGTGACAGGTGCAGAGCGTGTGGAGTTCATTGACCTTAAAGGCTTTATATGTGATTTTTTGATCCAGCAGATGTCGCCCTTGAGCACCAGCATGAAACCAAAACAACTCGCGCTGCATTGTTGTGTTAGCATGCTAATGCTAGCGATCTTTATTATGCTCGTATCTTCACACTGCATGTAAATTTACCTGAAATGAGCGTGATCTAGAAACACAGTTAAGCAGTGAGTACAGTATGTTATTCTTCTTTTCTCTAGTCCCTCAATTAAACAACTTTTATACGCGAGGGGAGGAGTCAGCCGGCCGTCCGGGCGATGTAAACAAAGTGAAGATAGGACTCTGAAAACTCTGAAAACATCACAGACAGTGGGACTCGGGTGTTACACCCATTGTAGACAGTCATGACTCACAGAGTTATTTTCAGAGGAGATACTTGAATATGGATAAATAAAACTAGCAGGCCATAGATATACCTAAGCAGCCCGTCTAAGTTCTATTCTATATCCACACTTTGAGAAGCACTGGTATAAGTGAAGGCCTGCAAATATTTAAAAAAATTAATTAAAAAAGGGTTAGGGTCTAACTTGAGAATTGCAGGAGGACTGGGTGTTGAACCGTTAATATTTTGTTCTTACTGAAATGTTTCCTTATCTAAAATCTTCAGATACTCCAAACTGGTATTTTCTACTAATTTATTGGTGAAAAAGGGTATATATATATCTTTATATATATATATATATATATATATATATAAAGATATATATATATATATTTTTAAAGGCATATATTTGGGGTCATTTGTTCAATAATCAATGGTAGAAAAACATGTTTATATTTTTCAAGTTAGGGGATTGAAAACAAAAAAAAAGTTGTATATTGTTTCAGTGTTTAAACATCACGTTGATTTTGAAACCAAATGTTGTGATTTGATACTTAATCTAAAATACTGCATGCACTGATTGTACTGTAGGTTAGAAAATATGAAAATAACTCAGAAGAACCGATGACAGGCTATAAAGCATAAATCGATTTTCACAGTGCACACACTGAGCTGCTGACCGTGTGCGGAGCCGGAGAGAGAGCACATCTGGTCTTTCTTTTGTCTCTCTTTCTCCTTTTTTCTCTGGACCTGTTTCACTATTTGTCTTTCATCTCCTCTCTCCTTTTCAACTGACACTCACTGCGTCCCGCTCTCTATCCTCTCTGAAACTACACGTCTCCTCCCCTCCCGTTTCCTTTTCTCCCTCTCGCTGAGTGTGGCTGTCATCCTTCTATCGTGGCAGGTGAGGCCATAAAACAGCAGGAGAGGATGTGCGTGTGTGCGTGTGTGTGTGTGTGTGTGTGTGTGTGTGTGTGTGTGTGTGTGTGTGTGTGTGTGTGTGTGATTAATTATTATACAGATATCTGAGGAGCTGCTGTGCAAACTGTGCACACACATACCTTGGTCATTAATCTGGGCTCTGTTGTTACAGTGTGTTAAACAGTAACATCTCTGACCTCTGACCTCTGCTGTGTCTACCGTTCTCTCTCCCTCACACACACATAACTCATCGTGTCGCCTTCAAGGCCAAAGTGTCTATTCGTCTCTCAGCTCCTCTTACACAAATACAGTACTTCTCCGTGATTTACAACAGCCAAGTGATATTTGAGAGTGTAAGGTGCGTACCGCGAGTGTTTTCAGTTTGAATCCATTTGCTGCATCTCCCCTTTCTCCCCGTTCTCACATGTCTCTCCATTAGGTGTTAAATAAATATTCACATTAATCACATAAGAAAAACAGATAAAAGTGTTACATATAAAAGTTTAGCTTTAGAAAAGCCCCGCAGGCTAGAATAGATAAAAAGAAAGAACAATTTTACAATAAAAAAAACAATAACTATATAATTTAAAAATAAAACAAAACTCCAAATAGAAATTTGGCCTTTGTCCTTTCTTAGGTGTAGTTTTGCAATGTATTTGCTGGTTGTAGTCTGTTTGTAGTCTATATGTCAGTTTTGTCAATTTAAAAAAAAAAAAAGAAATTTGTATGTAAAAGGAAAGGCAAGTTTATTTATGTCGCACATTTCAACAACAAGGCGATTCAAAGTGCTTCACACAAGACATCCAAAGCATCATGACAGAGGAAAGAAAATAAACATTAAAATAGAACATTTAAAAATCACTGAAATTATTAAATCTGAAAATATGTTCAAATAAAAATAATTCAAATGCAATTAATTGAAATAAATAAAGTAAAAATATAAAAAGAGTTAAAAGTTACAGTGCAGAGTTAAAGTTTAAAATCTTATTAAAGCTGTTTAATGAAAGGCAGCTGTGAACAGGTGAGTCTTCAACCTGGATTTAAAAGAACTGAGAGTTTCAGCAGACCTGCAGTTTTCTGGGAGTTTGTTCCAGATATAGGGAGCATAGAAACTGAACGCTGCTTCTCCTGAATGTAAAAGACATTTAAGCCAAAACATGTCAATAAAACTAAAGTTATAACTGTGTCAAAATGTAAGTACAGTTACAGGTTTTCTATTCTACCTTACCTTAAAAAACTGTAAGTTTTAAACAACAATCATAATAATTACATAGAATAGAGGTGTTAACTTTTATTCCTATCTCGTATTTAATCGACTGATTTGTTTGTTGCTCAGTTTTTTTTGTTGGCATTTCTGTTTTAGTGAGATAGCATGCAGAGACAATGACAGGAAAAAGGACTCAAAGCTTTTAACAAAACAACGGTCCACATCCGAATCCCCCTGTGTACAACGTGATCTCTTGGGACAGATTATAAACAGTGTCCTGCTTTTAAGGTCAGTTTGAGCAAATAACATCCACGTGTTTTTAGGCTTTGCCCAGGTCATTTACAGCCGGGGGGTCAAAATGAGTTTTAGATTTTGACATTAGAATAATGACCATCGATAAACATCTAATTAAATCTATGAAACGTTTGATATTTGACTGTATTTATAGAAGCTTTGAGGTGACATTAAAGCTCCTGAGAGGACAGCCTGAACTTAATACAGATACCTCTGTATGACCTACAAAAGCAAACAAGACCATCAGGTACAAGATGATTATTTCTTCATGGTTCTATCTAAAGTCAGAAATCACTGTATGGTGTAAGATGAGGAGATTTCTACGAGAACAGACTTGGTTTACATTTTCCACAGCAAAAGATCTGCTGTAAGTGAAATGTTTGGCTTTTACAGGAGGCAGGATGAGATCTTTCATTTAAAAAAACAAACAAACAACTTCCACATGTAGAGGATAAAATCAGCAAGGAGATAAATGTGATGCTTTGTCCACAGCAACAACATCTACAGCAAATCTAAATTTCTATACAGGAGGTTCAAGGAAAGAATATTGGTTTAGTTTTTTCCCCCACTAAAATGAGCTCCCATCTCTGCTCAACTTAACTCAGTAGAGGCCTAATGGTGTGAAATGAAACGTGAAAAGCAAACCAAGCTTAAAAATATGTGGTTTTAACAATCAAGATTAGACATAGATGTGGTTTTCAGAGCAGCCTGCTTTTCCACATGACTTTCTGATTCTACATGTTACCCATTAAAATACGTTTCAGTGCTTTTTTTTATAAAATACAACTCCACAACAAAGGTACCAGGATGTACCATTTTTATGTTGGCAAAGTGTTCATGACTTTCTGTAAATGGTTGTGGAAGTCTAACCCTTTGAGTAGAGGAGGACCAGTGAGGGAGAACAGAGTGAGAACAGGAGAAACACTGAGGTGAGGAAAAAGGAAGCAGGAGAAATGCAGCACAGGGAGCAGAGGTCGAAGGACGAGACGAAGAAAAGTGTTAAAGTGACAACAGCAGACAACAAGACCGGAGCGTGAGAAAAGATAGAAGAGGGGGAAGAATTAAAGAAAAGGAATAAACAATTCTGTAATTTATGAATCTCTCTTACAGACGTAGAAACGACTTCCATTCAACCAACATTTTAAAAGTTGTTTTTCTTCTCCTCTTGATGACAGACCTGACCAAGCTTGACTTTTTACTTTTTACACAAATCTGCATCATGATGTTATGACGGCAAACTTGACACCCCTTAATTGCAAGTAAATCACATTGAAGGTAGTTTCTTTTTTGAGCTCATACTGCCGACATGAGCTGGAGTGAAGCCGCTGTCTAGCTTATGTTCTACTGTTTTAAACTGAGACTCAACAGGTGAACGGGCATGACAAAGCATCGACTGCGTTTAAAGGAAGTCTTAGCTGGAAGTCATTTTTACACCAACCTCTGGCTTCACCAGAATCACAGAGAAATTCACTTTTTGTTCCCAGAGGCTTACATCGTCTATCAGGCGATGATTGATGATGATTGCCGATTGAGTCCAAGATTCATAACTGATCAAAGTGGCGGCAGAGGAGGAGGCGGGGGGGGGGGGGGGGAGTAGAACGTGGGCCGTGTGTTGGTTTGTGTGTGTGTGAGGTGTTTTCAGGGAGTCTTTGACAACCTGAGCAGCACATGGTCGAGAGCTGCTTGAAGAAACACATCACTTTTCAGGATCTGGTTACAACACTGTGTGTGTGTGTGTGTGTGTAGGGTGTGTCTGTATTATCTCCCTGTCTCCTCGTATCCAGTATATCCAGGCTCCAGGAGGAATGCATGATTCACTTACAGAGCAGCAGGAAAGGGCACAATCACTTTATGTACCAGTTCTCTCAATTTGTCTCTTAAGAGTTGAGAGTCTGTGGTGCTGTGGGCAGCTCCGTCACCTTGACATCTCTCCATCTCTCCTGTTTGTGCATGTGTGTATATTTCAGCCTATGTGTGTGTTGCATGAGTGTAAAAACAGAAATTTCCCCTTGCAGGGATCAATAAAGTAAATCTTAAAATTAATGGACAGAAAATGCTGCATTACAGTTTTTATACTGTCACTATTCATGGTATGTCATACAGCACCTTTGTCTTTGCGTTTCTTTCTCATCCGATCTGAATCCTACAGAACAAAAGGGTTAAATGCTTAAAACAGACTTGATTAGGATTGGGGCAGAAATTAATGTAAATATGCAATTTTTTCCCCACTTCTTAAATTAATGACTCTGCAAAATGTTATCTTTAAACTCCTCCCATACAACATACTGTTCTGTGTTTACCTCATGTGCCATCTACAGTTTTGTAGATTTCTCTATCTAAAACCCTTTTCACACATACAGAAATCTCCTGAAAAACTCTGGAGTGAACGCAAACAGCCGCATTTTCCGCGCAGACTTTACCCGGAGTTTCTCCGGACAGACTCCTCGTTTTTTATCCACAGAAAATCCGAGTGAGCTGATGTCTGAACACGGCAGCATATACTCCGGAGATTTCAACTCGAGCCAATAGAAAGAGAATGATGTTTATATAGTGACTGCCTAAAGTGTCTGCACGCGACCACTACGATCTCCGTGCTCTAATTAAACGTCTGCATTCTGTTTTCTGTTCGTCAGTATGTTGTTCTCCTCTCTTTTCTGGATGTTGTCATTCCATTGGATTACACAAAGCATTGATATAAAGACAGATATTCTCATTATAGTGTCGTGTAGCGGACTCTGTTGCTTCGGCCGCTACTTCCACGTTGTTTATTTACGTCACGTCTTACCTCAGGAAATCCCCCGCCCCCCCTCCTCTGACAGGAAAAGTCCCCCGCTGTGAGGAGCATATGTGAACGGCTAGGTCGGGAGAATCTCCGGAGAAGTCCTCCTGTAAATATCTAGATATTATCCAGAGTGCATATGTGAAAACGACTATAGTTGCAGTTTTTGAGTCTTATCGTTGTTATCCTCACCTCTCTCATTTCCCCCAGAGTAAACAAACCAACCTCAAATTAAACAGACGTCTATCATCATGTTCTCTTAGTAATGGTTTGTTCTTCTTAATGACTGTCTGCTATCGAGGGATAGCAGACCGCTGCTCTGTGCGATTGGCAAATCAGAATAAAGTATTTAACACAGCCATGTAATAGTTATTGTCATCAGTCTGCTAATGAGCCTGTTTTCAAACTGCTTCTGGTGGAGACCCTTTCTCATCCAACAATAGTTGATTTATTTGTGCAAAAAGATGAAAACTTTACGGCTCTTTGTTGATTCTGTTTGTTCTCTTGGAATCATTGAGATGGAATAAATTGTAGAATTGATTGAAGCCAGGCACACTGGGGAGCAGAGGGAGGGAAGCAGACGGAGAGAGGGAGTCAGAGAGAGTGAGGAGGGAGGGGGGGGAGGCTGGAGGTGAAACCGCAGTTTTTATATGTTGTCTGGTTTTAATTTTGTAAGAGCCATCATTCACCAGTTCACTGAGGTGGCAAACCAGATGAGTGTGTGCTTTAGGAGTTTGTGTTTCCTACCTGCTGAAATACTTAGACCTCTGTCTGTGCAACTGTGAAAACCCCTCTGACAGTTTGCCATTCATCCTTGTTTTAAACTTTTTCTTTAAACCTTTGCTATTGAAAAGTGTTGGACATTTTGGGAAATCAATTTGGCGGATTTCATTACCTAAGCAAACCTTACCAGCAGCAGGTTGTAGCCTAATAATGAACAGAATCTTATATCAATTCTACTTCTTTACAAATCAAACAATTACATATTAGAGTTGATATTAAGTTTTAGTTTGGTGTTTTTTCATCCACTTGTATTAAATCTTTATTTTTATTTCTTCATGTTTAGTGCCTTCAACCGTGCAAAGAACTGTGGGAAACCAGGAAGATGCTTTCTCCAAAGTCATGTGAGGTAAGACTGAAAGGGAGTCAAAGTTTGTGTGTGTGTGTGTGTTTGTTTGTGTGTGTGTGTGTGTGTGTGTGTGTGTCACAGCAGCAACTTCAACTTTATTATTATCCCGAAGGAAATAAGATCTGCAGCAGGCATCGAGACACAACAGATACACAAAGGAGAACAACAGAAACACAGACATAGAGAAAGTCCACAGCTCTAATGAAAAACAAAGTTACTCCAGCTGCTCTGAGACGGTTCAGACACTGCACAGAATTATGTCAAATAGAATGCTGTGCAGTAGGTAAAATAAATAGTAAGGATGAATAATCAAGCTACAATAGATATGAGAAGAATACATAATCAGGAAATAATCTTAAAATCTTTCTAAACCATATACATGTGGAAAATACACGTAGAAAACGCATGTAGAAAACACACGTAGAAAACACATATAGAAAACACGCGTAGAAACTACACGTAGAAAACGCATGTAGAAAACACACGTAGAAAACACACGTAGAAAACACATATAGAAAACACGCGTAGAAACTACACGTAGAAAACACACGTAGAAAACACACGTAGAAAACACATATAGAAAACACGCGTAGAAACTACACGTAGAAAACACACATAGAAAACGCATGTAGAAAACACGTAGAAAACACGCGTAGAAACTACACGTAGAAAACACACGTAGAAAACACATGTAGAAAACACGTAGAAAATACACGTAGAAAACACGTAGAAAACGCACGTAGAAAACACACGTAGAAAATACACGTAGAAAACACGTAGAAAACGCACGTAGAAAACACACGTAGAAAATACACATAGAAAACACACGTAGAAAACACGTAGAAAACGCACGTAGAAAAAACACGTAGAAAACGCACGTAGAAAAAACACGTAGAAAACGCACGTAGAAAACACACGTAGAAAATACACGTAGAAAAAACACGTAGAAAACGCACATAGAAAAAACACGTAGAAAACGCACGTAGAAAAAACACGTAGAAAACGCACGTAGAAAATACACATAGAAAATACACAGAAAACACACGTAGAAAACACACGTAGAAAACGCACATAGAAAAAACACGTAGAAAACGCATGTAGAAAACACACGTAGAAAACACACGTAGAAAATACACAGAAAACACACGTAGAAAACACACGTAGAAAACGCACGTAGAAAACACGTAGAAAACACACGTAGAAAATACACATAGAAAACACACGTAGAAAACACGTAGAAAACGCACGTGGAAAAAACACGTAGAAAACGCACGTAGAAAAAACACGTAGAAAACGCACGTAGAAAATACACGTAGAAAACGCACGTAGAAAATACACGTAGAAAATACACAGAAAATACACATAGAAAACACACATAGAAAATACACATAGAAAACACACATAGAAAATACACATAGAAAACACAGAAAATACACATAGAAAACACACATAGAAAATACACATAGAAAATACACAGAAAACACACAGAAAATACACATAGAAAACACACATAGAAAATACACATAGAAAATACACAGAAAATACACAGAAAACACACATAGAAAATACACAGAAAACACACATAGAAAATACACATAGAAAATACACATAGAAAATACACAGAAAACACACAGAAAACACACATAGAAAATACACATAGAAAATACACATAGAAAATACACAGAAAACACACATAGAAAATACACATAGAAAATACACAGAAAACACACATAGAAAATACACATAGAAAATACACATAGAAAATACACAGAAAACACACAGAAAACACACATAGAAAATACACATAGAAAACACACATAGAAAATACACATAGAAAATACACAGAAAACACACATAGAAAATACACATAGAAAACACACAGAAAATACACAGAAAACACACAGAAAATACACATAGAAAACACACATAGAAAATACACAGAAAACACACATAGAAAATACACATAGAAAACACACATAGAAAATACACAGAAAACACACATAGAAAATACACATAGAAAACAGCAAAGTTAGGCTGGACAGGATTGTTATTGGTTTTTTTTAGCCTTACTGATGACACACTTACTATAAATGTCCTGCAGCTTAGTTTACTGCACGCCGATCACCTCGCTTGCCACTTTGACCGGCTTTGCTAGCCTGTTATTACTGGACAATGTGAGACGACCAAAATCATTCCACAGTGCAATATGTCAGGACGCTTTCAATAAAAAAACCAGATAACACAGAGTGAAATTGCACACATTGTAAGTGTTCATCTTCCTTAAGAAACACAGTCACTGATGAACCCATTTACACAGCATCAGTGTTGGATTCAAAACAAAGTTATCAATAACGATTTACAAGTATTATGTTGAGGAGAAATCTCAACATCCATATCATCAATAACAGAATAAAAAACAGTGGGATATGACCTACAAATATCAATATTCATGGCTTTAGTTTCAGTTTTTTTTCTGAGTGCAGCATACATGAGCATTCCTATGTGTGTTTATACAAGAGCATGTGTGTATTATGAATAACATGTTTGAGCCTCTTTGGATGTATACATGTGAGAAAGTACATGTGTGTGTGTTTTGTGTGTGGCCCTAAATTATTATTTGTAAAAGCAGTCAGTGGCTCGTGGTATTCAGACAGATTAGTTTTTCATCACAATAGCTGAAGCATGTTACTGGCTGGATGGCTGACTGGCTGGCTGGTTAGGAACACAGGGTGATTCACAGCTATTAGCTAAGCTTTTTTTTACATTTTGCTGATCTGTAGCCATGTGCACAGAAACACACACACACACACACACACACACACACACACACACACACACACACACACACACACACACACACACTTATCCACACATGCAGCCACCTTTGGGACCAGGTCTCGAGGGCTGCCTGCAAAGAGTCAGTGGGAGTTTACCAAAGGAAACACTTTCCCCTCTGCTGTGTGTTTTTTCTGCACCACATACGTGTGTTTGAACATTACATATCATTTCCGTTATGTGTCAGCTGCAGTAATAACATCCCCCCCCCCTCCCCCCCCGCTCTGTCTCTCAGAAGCAGACAGAGTGTGTGACGAGCAGGGAGTTTCTGTCCTCCCTGAGGTTGTCTCGTCAGGGTGACTGCCCTCCGCCTCAGCGAGCCACCGGCTTCGCTGCAGCCTGCGTGGAGAGCTGCTCGTCGGACCAGCATTGTCCCTCCTCCAGGAAATGCTGCGCTAATGGCTGTGGACATACATGCCAAGCCCCCGCCAATCTATATAAAGGTAAAGGCGAGTCCCTGGCAGCACGTTAGATGATGTTTGCAACATCTTGTGGGCTTTATTACAAGATATTGCAGCACCAAAAAAAGAAACTTTCCTGAGTTTTTTTTTCATGCTTAAAAAGTTCACATGAACAAAAAGCAATAAAGCTTAAAAAATCAAAGATGTCAGTTTGCTGATTTGTCATCATTAGCTGCTCATGCTAGTTACTTTACTCATAACACTGAAAATGCTCAAGATAGCACGTCTCTATTTTGATAATAAATGTTCACACCTAAATGTAGAAATCAAGTATATCCTCTGAAAATAACTCTGTGAGTCATGACTGTCTACAATGGGTGTAACACCCGAGTCCCACTGTCTGTGATGTTTTCAGAGTTTTCAGAGTCCTATCTTCAGTTTGTTTACATCGCCAGGACGGCCGGCTGACTCCTCCCCTCGTGTATAAAAGTTGTTTAATTGAGGGACTAGAGAAAAGAAGAATAACATACTGTACTCACATTGCATATAAAGCCTTTAAAGTTATTCTAATGTTCACTATTGATATGTTTTATTAATGCTTTAATCTATTTATTTTTAATATAGTTTAATAAAGCATTAATAAAACATTGTTTGTAAGCACATATCTGTATATGTATGTTTGTTTTAATATTTATTACATTTTTATTCTTATTTGTACTTATTGCTGTATTTCTAATTATTTATATATTTTGTAGTTTACATAAAATTAACATATTTTACCTTATATCTTTATCTTAATGCCTTAATCTTCATGTTTATATCTTATGTCTTTCTGCATTTATTCTGAGACCAAATGTAACGCCCAAATTCTGCCTGGGGATGAATGAAGTATTTCTGAAACTGATTGTGATTTTGAATTTAAATAATCTTGCCTTCTTCTTGGTGAACCTCCCAGGTGTTCCTCTGAAGCCTCGCAGAGAGATGAGCTTTGTGGAGGACACGGAGGGTCGTGTGAAGGTGGTCTGGGTGTCAAAGTTTAATGTCAGTGTGGAGCCCATCATTTACATGCTCCAGTCCCGCTGGAACATCGGGATTCATCCCAGTGAAGACCACGCCTCACCGTGGACTACTGTTGCCATGGTGAGTACAGTTACATGCAGCCTCTCACTTTAATTGGAAGATGAAAAGGTGAGAGAGAAAGTTGAAATAGAGAAGATGCAAAGATTTAGAAGGAAACCTCCTTATTGACTTGAGAGTTGTGAGGTATATATTGATTGATAAAGAAAGTTCTTGTGTAGATTAGTTGTTTTATTTCTATAATCTTTCACAAATGAAGAGTAATAAAGTCCAAAATAAAATAGAATAAATTGCCATCTTGTAAACGTCTGCCTCCTTCACTTGTAGGCGGTAATAGCTGTTGGGGAGTTTATGCAGGGAAGCTGATTGCGGGAGAAAAAAACACATTACAACATAGCAAATCTTTTTTTCTTTTTTTTTTGTCTAGCTAGCATTTTTCAGTGATTGAAGCTCTAAAAATGGTTCCCTGTGCCTTTAAGAGTGTAAAAACACCACAAAGTTTGCAACATATCTTTACCTCATAACTCTCAATTTGCCTTGAATGATGAAACTTCTCAGCTATGGAGATGGATGTTAGTCTCTGTTTCCACCTCATCCGTCTGCTGCCTTGCTGTCTAAACCTCTCCACCCCAACAAGTCTCCCATTCCCTTTCTGCCAGGATAAACTGTGTGTGTGTGTGTGTGTGTGTGTGTGTGTGTGTGTGTGTGTGTGTGTGTGTGTGTGTGTGTGTGTGTGTGTGTGTGTGTGTGTGTGTGTGTGTGTGCGCGTGAGTACTGTACATCCATGTGTGTGAGCCTGTGTGAGGTTAGGTAAATAAGCAGAGCTTAAAAAGGAACCACAGGCAGCCACAGTCGTTCCACCGGCTGAGTCTGAATGACTGAACGCTCATTATAGACTTAAATAGATGGCAGCTTGTGTCTGTCAGTGTGTGTGTCTCCGTGGATGAGTAGATTTTAAGCAGTGATTACATTCACACTGTCAGGAGACAAAACATGTGAATCCTCAGGAATTCAAACCATAATTTCTGCAAATCATTTAATTTGACTATTATCAGATGAAATTCCAATCCTGACTCTGCTCATCTGACTTTCCATCTCATTTACTTGTGTGACTAATATTTCTGAAAGAACACAGAGTTTTTGTCATGTTTTGAAAGAAGATACAGTAAGAAATGTGGGACAAAAGTAGACTCGAAATGAATAAAACATTTAATTTTACAATGCAGACAGCAGAGTAACAGAGATCTCAGTATTGCACACCTGGAATGATAAACAGATAATTACAACCTTTTTGGAAGTATGTGTGTTTTATTATTTCAAATCCAAGGCATAAATGTTTGGCTAATTCCTGCAGAAAGCTAACTCGAAGTCTTGAGTTACAGTGAAACAGCTAGCTTAATAAAAGCTCTATACCTTTCCTTATTACCTTTATATTTCTATTGTCTGATTAAAATGACTTAAAATAAGCTGCAAAGTCAGATGTGCAGACGCGGACTCGGCTGCACGTCCCTTTCTCTCTCTCTCTCTCTCTCTCTCTCTCTCTCTCTCTCTCTCTCTCTCGTCCGCCTGTTTGTCAACTGAGCACGCTTCATAATAACATAAAGCATCCATGTGTTGTATTACGACGCTATGTGCAAGAGGTAATCGTGCTTAGGCACCATTAGTCCTGGCCAGAGTGACCGCAGGCCGGGGAGTAGCACAGCAGGGGGCCAATCGTGCTTGAGTACGGCACGGTACAGATGGCCAGTGTGACCGCGCCCTTAGAGGTGCTTATCAGGGAATCTTTGGCAACCAGTCTTCCCCTAGTTTCTGGGGTTTATGCTGTGCATGTCATTCCCCACTCTCTCTCTCTCTCTCCCCGATTCCTAAAACTCTATCCACTGTACGAAAAAAAAAAAAAAGCCAAAAAAAACACCTATCAAAATTTTCCAAAATAATAACTTTAACTGTTAGTTGAAGGAAATGTGAAGATTATAAAGGCTTGAAGTTTTGGAACAAAAAGTGTTTTTCTTTCTTTCATGCTAGTTCTCATTGTTACATGTAATGTGTTTATATTTTCAGACGCTCTCTGAAGATGTGGTTCTGTCAGATTTGAGACCTCAGCGCTGGTACCAGTTCAGAGTCGCTGCCATCAACAGCCACGGCAGCCGAGGCTTCACCACACCCAGCAGACACCACATCTCCAGCAAAGGTAGTCACTCGCTGTCATTTTCTTTAGAGAGTGGCGATTCCTCTTTGCATGTTTCTGTAACCTTTCAGTGTGTGTTTATTTTCCGTCGTGAGACACTGAACAAAACGCAGACTCTTGCGTTCCATTTTGTGTCATCACGTGAGGGGATATTAAACTTCTCTGAGGAACATTCACCTTCCTGTCCTGCCCTGTTCTTTCTCTCTTTTCACTCAGGAGTTGACGGATAGGGTATACACACAGCGAGAAAACTATCAGGCAGTCCATAAAACACAGACAGGAAACAGAAAAAAAACACACAACTGCATGTACACATTTTCACACACACTGTATAGACACACACTTTAAATCACAACGCACACGGTTCAGTTGGTTCAGAGCCAGAATATAATCCTTGGTGTGGGACAGTGAGAGGGAGTAAAGTGAGAGTAAGACACCTTCTCACACACACACACACACACACACACACACACACACACACACACACACACACACACAGTAGGAGGTCCTTACTCTAATGCTTCACAGACCGAGGTCATGTTGGTGTTTTTCCAGGATTGGCTGGTGATATGAATCCCCTGCAGGGATTGGCTTGAGTATGTTTGCATGTGAATGATGACTTAAGGTTGGATTCAGCTTTGGAAAAAAGGTTCTATATCAATTGAGAACTTACAGGAGATTATGAGGAGAGGAGGTGTCTGAGATATCGTTTTCCACCTACCTTTAAACTAAATGTAAAATAGTACGATTTGACATTCTTTGAAAAAAGTGGATGTGCAACCTGTGCCATTTGTAAACTGAAACGTTTCTGGACCTCTCTTAAATCTGAACAAAAAAAAACACATATGAACAGGTGTTTTCTGACACAGTTACATGGGTTTTAAACCTTCTCGTATGTGCCTGTTGCTTTTGCAAACCACAATAAGAAGAAAACAAAGGAAAGTCAAATTCAACCCGTTTACATTTTCATTTAAACCCAAACATCCCTGCAGATAACACGAGAGATTGATCTATAAACATAAACGGACAGGACGGACAAAATTGTCAAAAGAAATTATGGAGTGGCTTAAAGAGGGTTTACTTTTTCTTTGTTCTACTAGAGGATGATTTTTGGCAGTAATGATGCAACACTGATGTGTAAAAGAGAAAAAGAGGAAAAAAAAAGGAGAAAACCTTCCAACACGTCGAATTAACCAATCAGTGTGTTAGATGAACAGATAAACTTTACTTAAGCGATCCCTTTTTCTGATTATAGATTTTACTCTAAGCTAATCTAAGGATATGAAGGCTACACAAATAAAATAAAAAGATTCCTCCAAACACTAAAAACTAAATAACCTGTCCACCTTAAAGGATTAATATGTGATTTTTCACACTTAAATATAATATAAATCAAGTATATCCTCTGAAAATAACTCTGTGAGTCATGACTGTCTACAATGGGTGTAACACCCGAGTCCCACTGTCTGTGATGTTTTCAGAGTTTTCAGAGTCCTATCTTCACTTTGTTTACATCGCCCGGACGGCCGGCTGACTCCTCCCCTTGTGTATAAAGGTTGTTTAATTGAGGGACAAGAGAAAAGAAGAATAACATACTGTACTCACTGCTTAACTGTGTTTCTAGATCACGCTCATTTCAGGTAAATTTACATGCAGTGTGAAGATACGAGCAGAATAAAGATCGCTAGCATTAGCATGCTAACACAACAATGCAGCACGAGTTGTTTTGGTTTCATGCTGGTGCTCAAGGGCGACATCTGCTGGATCAAAAAATCACATATAAAGCACAATATCTTGCTTTCATGGTTACATTTTTTTTATGCTAAGCTAAGATAATCGGCTGCTGGATATAGCCTTGTCTACAACTAACAGAAACAAAATGGCTGTTTTCTTTTAGACACAATGTGGGTTTGTGTGTATATGCACCTCTTGTGTATGTTTATGTATTTCGAGGGCCGGGGGTTAAAGGCTAAGGACACAGACTTTAACATTATACAGACCATCAGATGGGAGTCGGAGGCTTGTGTTTCCAGTTCATTAGCGTGATTAGTCAGGGGCTGGAGGTTAAGAGGTCACAAATCAGGAAGGCTGCAGATGTCAGGATGGTTAACGTTCTTCCACTGTGACCTGATGCTAACCAGAGAGAATTTGGATTTGAATAAACTGATTTCCACACTCATTCAGATGTCATGGTTTCACAGGACCTGCCAGCTGTTATTATGAGGGAATGTCTGGATGAGAAAACTCATCTTGATATCTTTATCGTGTGCAACAATGGGACTGAAATCAGCTGATTGAGGGAGCCACACAGAGAGGAAAAGAAAAAAAAGCCTCAGAGAAGAACTCGTGTTTGGTTTTTGATCTGAAAATAACTGCTGGCAGAAAGAGACCTCCTGCTTATTCCCAAAGAACAAAACAATAACGACTTCCACACACACACACACTAACAGACCAGATCCTGCAGCCCTAATATGCTGCCCTCACTTTGATCTCTGCGTCAGGGTCAGCCAAGCACAGCCCAGGGCATGTGGGAGGCCTGCAGTGGGGAATGTAGTTCTAATCAGATACATTTTGTAGTTTTAATGAAAACAGGATTTGGGTTTGAGGCTCTAATGAGACACAGAGGCCAGTGTTGAAAGAGCTGCAACCTGTATAGATTTAATCTTGGAGGCAAACAGTGACTCAGTGGTGGTCGCTTTAGCTCTGTGTTGTGGTGGCTACTGAAAATGGAGGCTTCAAGCTTCTCCTGCATTGCTTACCTTTGATGCTTTTAAATCTAATTGGCTTTGTAAACTTTAAATAAGAAAGAGAGGAAGGAAGCATTTACCCATTGTGAGTGGTTTCTTAATTTTGCTCCTCAGTTATTGGACAATTCAGTCAAGCTGGCAACCGGCCTCTGCTCTGTTGGAACTACAGTCTTAAAGCTTTTGGAAACTCAAATCCACAATAGCCTACTATTATCAAGTAAGTTAAATAAGTTAGAGTGACCCTCAGTAAATGGCTGAGGGTTGGAGTCGAAGTGCCGCTGTCCAAAGAGCAAGAGCTAAAGCCTCTGTTAACGGGACACATGATTTAACCACTGAGCCAAACTGGGTGCCCTGAAATCAGTTTGAATCCTCAACCAGAAAGTGTTATTTAAGTTTCTGTAAACTTTGTGTTTGAATTGGGTGATGCTGGATTAGTTTCCATTTTTGGCATTTTTGGTGAGCAGAGTATTGACAAAATTGTGTAAATCAGTTTACGTCTTGTGAGATGAAAAGATACAACAGAAAACTCAAAGTACTTGGTCTTTTTTTAATTCTCTGATTTTTTTTTTAATTTTCAAAATCCAAAACACAAAAAACGCCAACCAGAATTTACATTTTTAGTAAAAGTCAAACTATTAAAACTGCTTGATTAACCAAAAACTTGTCGCGTCTGGTAAGAATGCAATGTATAAAAAATACCATTAAAACTCTAAACATCTGACTCTACTCCAAGAAGAGCAGGCCAAGACATGAAATTGTGACACACATCATTAGAAAAAAAAAAATACACAAGACTTTGCAGTTGTTTTTTTTGTCTGATAGAGTTGAGTTTAGGTCCATTTGGTGATCTCTTTTCTATGGCAGGTGTTCAGGTGGTGGTTTCTCTCCCAACATTTCCTGTCTCTCCTCAGCTGTCTAATCAATACAGGTCGAAAATGCTGTTTAAGTTTAAGTATACAGATATATATGATCTGAGGTACATTCAGTGTAACTCTCACTGCATCAAACAGCTGATATTCAGCATTTTGTTTGAGGATGTCCTTAAGCCCTAAAAAAATGTACCTTCACATTTTATTTCTGCACTAAATGTTTTAGTTTTTCTCTTGACAATACCTTTCTCTGACCCTCTCACTAACAGACCCCTCATCTCCAGAACCTCCAATAAATATCAGAGTGAGCAACCAGACTGTGGACGGGGTGGCTTCACATCCAGGGACCCAGCTCACAGCAAGGTAACACACTCAACTTTTATGAACAGGTTAATTTCTCTGCTTTTTTTTTTCATCGCTTGAAATCTGAATCCTCTCAGCACTTTTTCATTCTACGAGATCACTCTTAAAATGTGGTCATGTGGAGAGTCATCGCCTGACTGATGAAAATTATAGTTCGTCTTTAGTTAATCACATCTTGCAGCCTCTTTGCTATTTTTGCACTATAATGCTTAACAAGGGCATGTGAAGTTCAGAACATGTCTTTGATTAACTGACATGTTTAATAACAGAGGTGAGGACTTTTATAGCAGCTTCTGTTAAACATGATGATGAACGGTCTGCAGGCTACACATGGAATAAATGAGCGACAGGAAATAGGAGTGCAAATATTTCATACCAAAAACATTTACCTCCTAAATAAACATGTAAGGAAGTACTTTCCTTTCTACTCAGGTACCGTAATTTGTTTACATCCTTGTTGTGATGTTGTTTGACTTGTTGACTCTCTCTCCGCTCAGGTCGAAGGGAAGTGGGGTCGCGGTGGCCGTCTTAATAAGCTGGGAGCCTCCCAGAGAGGGGGACCTTCCAGTCCACAACTACAGAGTCACCTGGACGCCTCGACACACACAGACAGCGCACAAACACACACACAAACTGCACGCAGACACACACACGGTGCACAATAACATGCACACGCGTCCCACACACCAACACACACCAGAGGAGGATAAAAAGGAGAGCAACACCAGAGTGACTCAGGGGGTAAGGATACATTTTTATAAACTTCATTATGCCACATGAAAGAATGATGTTTAAACACATGAACTGATGGGTCAATTATTAAAAAAGGATCTGTAAAGGTAATATCAGTATTTTATTTTTCTAGGTAGGACCGAATCCTATTTTGTTGTTGTAATGTGGTTTTGGCAGATTTGATTATTAAGATCGTCCCATGATGGCACAAGTCAACGGGAAAAGACACGCCGCACAGGGACACATAAAACTCACATTTAGGAATGTCCTGCTGAATGCAAAGTTATGTGGAGATGTAGTGTCACTGGTTAGATTTCTTATTTAAAGGGATACTTCACCCGTCTGCATTAATCTTTGTATCATTAGAAACCTGGTAGTATTTTTGAATGGTCATGCATCCCGCCCTCATTTTCCCCTGAGATGGGAAATCTTTGTATTTCTGAGTCTGAAAAGGAGCTTCCAGTGACGCAAAAATCGTCATATTGCGGTTAGCGGGGTGAAACTACAACACTAGTTCCTCATATTTTCGACCACTGAAGCTACAGACCAATCACAGATCAGTGGGTGGGAACTCACTCCCAGAATCGAAACTTAACATCCGCCATATTGCTCGGAAGCTGTGCTAACAGGCTCTATGGAGAAAGCTGATAATGGAGAAAAAATATAAATATAGCCGCGAGACGGCTGCTGCAGACAGACTGGTCTCGTGTCTTGGCCGCTGGCCGCCGGGGCCGAGAAACAAAACCAGCCTGTCAGAAGCAACCATCTCGTGGCTATATTGCTGGCCGCCGCTGCCAGCTCAGCAGCCGAGACATAAGGCCTGCCTGTCGGCGGCGGTGAGGACGAGGAGCCGGGGTGGACTGGTAGTGTCGGTGCTCTCACTGTCTGACATAGAGTCTGTTTTCTGACAGGAATTTACAAGATGTTAATTCCTTCTGGAAGAAATCTCTGAATCAGTTGAGGAAATGGACTTATGTGTTGAAGTAAACATGTCTGTAAACCTGACCTTAGTGGGAGTGGCCTGCGGTGCTGTGCATTCTGGGATTTGGTGTCTTTCATTCACATGAGCCAAAAAGACACTTTCTGCCTTTTCTCGGCCAAGAAGGAACCAACTTCAAAATGTATTTCACATTTCTACATATATGACCCAATGTCAATACAGATTCATGTTTCAACGGGGGAAGTATCCCTTTAAAGAAAAGGTTTTTGTTATGAAACAGAATGAGTAAATTAAAGAAAACAGGTGTTTGCCTTCTGCGTGACTGTTCAGCGCACATGCTCAAAAGATGTCATGCCCCCTGAAGCGAATTGAACATTTAGAATAGATTTCAGGTTGTCTTGATGTGGTTTTGTGATCTCACATGCTGAATAACTTTCACATTGTGTGTGGTTTTAGATCTGTCTCGACATATTTAGCTCTTACATCACTATTTGGTACGCTCTCCCTTTACATGTTCACATTCATGCTGCATGTGTTCCTTGTGGCTCCTCAGACAGACGTACCATTATCTTTGCGGGACGTAACTTTGTTAAGAGTGCTATGACAACATGCAGGCTTCACAGTGGTAATACAACATGACAGCTCGGCTGTTTATATTGACTAATGTATGACTGCAGCATGAGGGTAGCAGTAAGTGAGTGCATGAATTATAAAAGAAATATGTGTGCAGACGTAGAGTTTTTACTCCTTCCATTGAGTTTTCCCTTTTGTGAAAGTGATAACAAACATAAGACCAGGAGCATGATGGGAAGTTGTTTCTATCATGAGTCATTGTGGAGTTCTTGCCACATTTTTTGAAATTATATTTAATGCAGTGAAAACAGTCAAGAGGGTTGATTTTACTTTTATAATTACAGGTTTTGATGATGATGATGATGCAAACGAGTCCAGTCAGCAGCATCACAATACCCCTTAATCACAGCAAACAATGCAGATACTGCAGCTTAGACTCTCTCTTCAGAAAAGTACTTTGAAGAGTAACCCTCAGCTTTAAACTCACTTATAGTCTATCTCTTAAGTGGGCATTCACTTCAAAAGAAGAGAGAAAAAAAAAGAATTAAAACACATAAACATCAAGAGTTTCAAGGCTTTAATGCGAGTGGTCTCATATGGTACCTGGCTACCCTAAGTAGTGATGGCGATCCCAGACTGAGCCTGGTGGAGCCATTTATCTGTAGTCTTGTCCTCTGTTCTGTTCTGCTCGGTTGGGAGGCCTGGAATTTAAACGAGGCCCCCCTAACTAGTGTTACCTACTTGCAGCTGTCGCGGACACAGCAGCATCACAACAGGTAGGCGGGGACCAGAACAGCATGTCTGTGCTCTGCAAAATACTTTTCATATCATGTAAAGCACTTTATATTTTATTGCTCTCAATTAGCACGTGATAATACATTCCCTAGATGTGAATTAAACGTATATCCTGTCTTATTAGGAAGGTATGGAAGCCTAGAGGGACATAGCATTAAACGTGTGGTAAAAATGGGAAATTGGATGATGTGTTCAAACCTCTGCTGAATCAGTGCTTTTAAATATACATCAGCGTCTTATACATAAATGTCCTCTGACATTATGCAACCAGAATAGAAATCCAGGCTTCCCCTTTTCTGTCTCTGTTTCACAAATACACACACACACACACACACACACACACACACACACACACACACACACACACACACACACACACACACACACACACACACATGCATGTACAGCTGCAGAGGCCATATGTTTTGTCTATCTTGAAGCGTAATGGAAATACTCTAGCCTCATTTTGTCTGCTGGCCCCCCTTTAAAAAACTGCTTTTAACCTGTGATTGTCTCATTCTGTCTTAAGTGTACACACACACACACACACACACTTACTTAGACTTGTTATCATCCAAGCATCTCTGTGTTGTGACTAGCTCAAACTCACGCAGACAGACAGAGTTGATTGACTAAGAGGATGTTAATGAGCTGTCAGTCAAACAGCAGGCTAATGTAAAACAGGTCTGGCCAGTACGCACGCACACACACACACACACACACACACATGACTCAGGGTTTTTTTTTGATGATGAGGGGTTTGATGACAGCAACAGCTCTGGCTCCTGTGGTATTCCTGAGGTTGTCACTCAATTTTATACACTAGTTTATTCAAAGTATTTGAACTACAATTCACACATTTTAAAAGTCTCCTTTCAATTTTTGTGCTGAACTACAACAGACTGAAAAGAAACACATCATGTTCTCACTCTTCATTCATCTGTTACAGGCCCAGTGTGAGATGTGGCTGCAGGGTCTGCTGCCGGCTGCCTCCTACATCCTGTCTGTGCAGACGGTGGCCTACTGGGGTCAAAAGAGGCTGAAAAGTCCCAGAGTTCAAATTGACTTTACAACAATATCTCATACAGGTGAACAGACAAAAGCTTCTTCCTCATAAAGCTAAGAAATCTGTATTAACATGGTTTATTTGTGTATTTGAAAGCACCACTGTTAACAATTATTTTAAAATCTCTTCTCATTATTTTAGCGAGATGTGATTGAACTTCACTGAAAAAAATACAAAATATAAATTTGTAAAGACAGAGTTATATATTTTTGGTGGTTTAAAATAACATGCTTTTAAACCAATGTTGATGAGCATCAGTCAATGACTTTTCCATATGTTATCATGCTCATTTAAATGGGTTTCATTAGGGATGTGCAATTCTACAATTCACTCAGCAGACTCTTTTATCCAAAGCGACGTACATCAGAGAGTAAGTACAACACAAGCAAGGATCTAGAAAAAAGGGAACAATGTCAGTAAGAGCAAACGATCAGCTTTGAGTCTGATTGGACACACAGGTGCTGACAGGAAGTGACCAGAGGCAAAGCACAACATTGAGGGCAGTTCTTGAGAGCTCTAATCAGTATAGAAACCATCTTATAAGTCGTCGTTATCAAACAAAAACCATCGTCATCACCATCATCATCATCAATAATATGGAGACCATCATCATTAAGTTAGTAGGTATTCATGAAAGAGCTGGGTCTTTAGCTTTTTCTTAAAGGTGCAGATGGACTGACAGTTAAACGTCACCACCTCTGCTAGTCGGCACTAGAATTACTAACCGCTTTAACAAATATGTTGGGCCTCAAGGCTGCTCAAATGTTATGCTGAAACTGCAACACAGCCATCCGCCATTAGCCGAGGCTGTAGTCCATAGACTGGCTGAAGCTGCTCTTAATGGGCCTTCTCTCCCTGCTCTACTCTAATGTCAGTATTAGAATCCAGAAAAATGGGATAAAAATGTATGTCGGCTGTGTCAGGTTAAACTGGTTTATCTTCGGAGCGATGTGTAAACACATTTAGCACGGCCATGTGGATGTAAACCTGCAGGCAAGACTAAAGGCTCACAGCGCCAGCGCTGTTAGCGTTAGCCATACTCGGCAAACCAAATTACATAGTTTAACCGCAGACGATTATAAATCGATTGTGCTCAATTGTGACTGTTCTCTGACAGTTTTCTTACATTTAGACTCGTCAGGTAGTCTGAATTTAAATTTCTGTTAAACTGACCAGGGAATAAGTTGTCTTGGAACTTCTTGTATGTAATGTGTCCAACAAAGTAGTCCATGATATGAAGTAGGAGGAGGGTTATTACATGGTATTCAATATTTTTTTACGAATAAAATAATATGTTTTAGCGCATTAGCTTTAAAACCTTTCACTAGGATCGGATAAATCAAATACCATCATTTTGAACACGAGCGTGCTGCAGATAATCAATGATGATCGTTTAATAATCAAAAGGTAAAACGCCCAAATTAGTCTTTATAAACTGTAAAATGTGGAAAAGTCCAAATAGATTAAATAATGATCTAACACACTGTATCAAAAGAAATATGTTTAAATAGAGCCAGGTCACAAACAATACAAAACTTTAAGAGAAGTTTAGTCATTTTTTGTCAGAATAAACAGTGAAATGCTTAAAATAAAGCTCAGCAGACCAAGTCTTTTCTAAAGTAGTGTAAACTGTCTGTACTGTTTTTGTAGTTGTGATTAAGTTGTGATGTCACGTGAGGACTCCTCTAGCAAAACAATCCCAAATACAGACTCATTCTAGCTTTTAGTCCACCAGTAAACACTGAATGACGAGTCCACAGCACCCACTTATAACATTGTCATACATTAATGAGTTAAGATAAGACACTTTATTGTCACTGTATGCGATGCAACAAAATTTAGTTGGTGACAAACAGCCCAGCAGCAATCTATGAGATAAAAATAAGATAAAAAATATATTAAACCAGCAGGTTAGGCAACATACAGCAGCACACAATACATACAAAAAGTACAGGAATAATAGTTATTGCACAGAGTAACCATATTGCAGCATGTTTAAATTGTTCAATGAGTTAAGGATATTAGTACAAAGCTGCAAAGCTGCTGCATTTGCTGACTGTCAGCATATTTTTTCTGCAGACAGCTGCACTATTAAAACACACATACAGTGCAAAGTGACGATTTTAATGGTCGTCCTGGCAACAGAGGTATTTATAGGCGACCTGTTGGTCAGCCCAGCAGAGGATTATAGCCAGCTGCAGCGCAATTATCACACCACATAACAACAATTTAATATGGAACATATTGTCATTTATAATTCAGCTGTATTAATATTCGACACAGTCCATGTATTGGCCTGGTTTCTCTCCAAACTAACGAGGGTCAGTTAGGCCAGATAAGGCCAAATCCTTCATCAGAGTTAATGAATTAGAGAGAAAAGCTAGCTGACAGCTGCTACCTAGTCAGCAGTTTCTGTTATTCTAGGCACACTCATAATATAATATCAACTCCATGTGCCACATACATGCAGGGCCTGTTTAAATGTACACTCAGCAGCCAGTTCATTAGTAACACCTAGTGGATAACGATGCACTTTTACACACAACTATCCTGTAATAAATCCTCCCTGCATGAATATCGTGTCCACATTATAGAGTTAGCTTTTAAAGAGGTGTTATGTAAAATGTTTGATCACATTCTGGGTTACATTTGGCTGACAGGGTTTCCTGTGAATTTGGCCCCGTTCTCATTGATATAAACATGATGGAGAAACAGTAGAAACAACCTGGCAACATAATACTGTGAAATTAAAATGCTCCAGAAACGGCTTCATCCAAAACAATCAAACTGTTGTAACCTTTATGGAGGAAGGCTTTATTGTAGGACTCTTGAATTGGATTGGACTAGTTTTAGTAAGTTGACCTCTATTAAAGGGATTCCAAGTTTTTATGTTATGTTGTCAGTAATCTGTGTTCAGAACAGCGACCGTTTGGATAATATCTACTGGAGGGCAAAAACAGTGATTAAGAAAATGCCGCTCTAAGACGCAGATATTGAAACATGAATATCACTCCTAAAATCCATTGTTTTGTTTGAATTTCATTGTAAAAATGGGCAACAAACAAAGAAACTTACAAGCTATCCTCTCCTCTTCTCCACCAAAGGCGAACACTTCTCCAATGAGCTCCCCTCCTCCTCCTCCTCCTCCTCCTCCTCTTCATCATCTCTACCCTCCTCTCCTTCCCTCTCTTCCTCCGACCTCCCTGACTCCTCCTCCCTTCCTCACCCTGATTCCCCTCCTAACCCCGTAACCCCTGGTAACCTGCGCCTGGAGGTCGCTGCGCCTCACTACCATGACGACCAGCTGCAGGTCAAGGTGTACTGGAAGTGGCCTTTCCACGGTGAATTGATTTTTTAAAAAGAGAATACTCCAAAATATATGTGTGTTAACATGTGTATAACGTTATGTAGAGATGAGAGTTGATCTCTGGTCCTCTTCCCCTGCAGCTGTCCCTAAGACAGTCTTTATAACCTTCTCGTATGTCCTTTGACTAAAAGCATATTTTAAACATTTGAACAGATATCAATAAAAATACCTCAGTGTTTAGTTACACAATAACAGTCCATCATATTCAGAGCTCACAGGGTTGAATGTCACTCACTGTATGTTAATGTTAAGGCTCAACTTGCTCCACTGTAATTATTAATGTTAAATAAAGCAAAGTTTTGTTTTTTTAGGAGATGTTTTGAACAGATTTTCTATAAGCTCCTTAGACACCTTGGACAGCTGTTACAGAATAATCCAAGTTTAGACTGCAGCTGGAGACGCAAGGACTATAGCGTTAAAGTATTTTTGTAGACTAACCTAAAAGTAACCTTTGACAAAAAGCCAAAAAGAGATGTTTGAAAGGGAAATTGAATTAATTCAGAAAATCAGCTCTGTGGCAAACAAACGTTTTTATACTAGCAAACTTTGAATCTGAAGGATATTCCACTAAAGAGCTTCATTTTAAAGTCTTTATATGTGACACACTTAAATATAATATAAATCAAGTATGTCCTCTGAAAATAACTCTGTGAGTCATGACTGTCTACAATGGGTGTAACACCCGAGTCCCACTGTCTGTGATGTTTTCAGAGTTTTCAGAGTCCTATCTTCACTTTGTTTACATCGTTGGGACGGCCGGCTGACTCCTCCCCTCGTGTATAAAAGTTGTTTAATTGAGGGACTAGAGAAAAGAAGAATAACATACTGTACTCACTGCTTAACTGTGTTTCTAGATCACGCTCATTTCAGGTAAATTTACATGCAGTGTGAAGATACGAGCATAATAAAGATCGCTAGCATTAGCATGCTAACACAACAATGCAGCGCGAGTTGTTTTGGTTTCATGCTGGTGCTCAAGGGCGACATCTGCTGGATCAAAAAAATATAAAGCCTTTAAGATTTATTAAGCATTTATACTTTTGCAAAGTTAAACAACATCCCAGTCCACCTTTCTACAGTATAAGACTTTATTTCATACATCTAGCCAAAAATGTAATCCAAAAATCCAGTGATATGGAACTGAATGTGCCAAAATGTAAACTCATTTCAAGGTTTTAAGACCCATTCAGTAATTTATTTTTGACCTAACTAAAAAGGGTTTGAAATGTATAAAAGCATCTCTCTGTCTGTCTCCGTCACTCAGAAGAAACTGTAAGAGGTCCACCAGCTGCAGGAAAAAAAAAAAGAAAATACAAAACCGAGCCGTCTAAGAAAAGTAAATTATTATATGTGGTTACATGCTTTTAGGAGGTAGTGTGTGTGTGTGTGTGTGTGTGTGTGTGTGTGTGTGTGTGTGTGTGTGTGTGTGTGTGTGTGTGTGTGTGTGTCTGTGTGTGTCTGTGTGTGTGTGTGTGTGTGTGTGTGTGTGTGTGTTAATCCCTGTTGTCTTTTTCTTTTACAGGCAGACAGAAACACCCAGGTCCTTACATTCTGCGGTGGCATCCACATACCTGCAGCACTAACACGACAGACACAGAGAGAACAACAACTGTGCAGGTACGACCGTCCTCTCTGCGTCTTCTCTGTCCCTTTTGTTTTTTTAACATTGTGTACAGACGTATTTATGAGTGAGCATTATCGTTGGTGGATTGAAGATTAGATTTCCCCTCTTGTAACTCGGATCGTTCTTGAATTCTCTCATTCTCTTGTCGGTGTGTTTCTCTATGTCATCGTCTACTTTCTGTCTCTGTCCAACATCACTTTAACCAGAACTCTGTCACATCCCTGGCTGAAACACATGACTCTGTGCACGTCTGTTTAGTACATGCATGAATATAAAACACAATCTGACTGACATGGGAAAGCACGATTCAGAATCATCTCAGCAATAACTACTGTCCATGAAATGGAAATTTAAATAGGCAAAACTAAAAGCTGAAAAACATGGACAGATAAACTGGTTCAACTTATTTTTTATTTCAATTTTTGGCACAGTACAGAAGAAAGAAATAACAACAACAAAAAAAGAAAAAAAAGCAGAAAAAAAAACAAATACAAGACACATATTTTTTTCATTGCATTTGCAACGTCATGTCTGGACTCCATCTCTTAGTGAATTTGGGTTTTTGAAGCCTCACTGAGTGTGTTATTTGTTCCATTTCATATATGTCCCACAATTTCTGTATCCATAAGTCATAGGTGGGATGGGGGTGGGGGGGGGGGGGGGGGGTTTGGGCTTCAGCCAATTCAGCGTGATACATTTCGCTGCTGCTGTAAACAGAATTTGAAGTAAATCATTTTGGCTCCCCCCCCCCCCTATCCCTTCAGGTTTCATGCCCAGCAGGGAGAATCTTGGGTCCAGTGGGATATCAATATGCAATATTTCCCCAACAGCTTGAAATACATCAGTGCAATAATTTTTCAATTTTGGGCATGACCAGAATGTACGCACACAGTTTCCCACTTGGGCTCCACAGTTCCTCCAGCAGTTGCTAGACATCAGGGGGTTCATCTTAAATAAACTGGTTTTGAGGGAAAAACTGTGCACTTGATTTCTTCAAAGAGCGCTTTACATCGCAGCAACCTGACTCACCATTATCACGTCTTTACCTGCTTTTATCCCGGTGCTTACCTCTCATCTTAAATGATCACAGTCTCAGCCAAGTTCAGTCTTTAAACGCATATCTTTCTCTATTTAAAGCCTCAAACTGTGCCTTTTATTTAAATTGACTTAATTAGATAGATTTCAACATAATTCCAGTAAAGCGATGTTATAGCTTTTGCTTATAATCGACTTTTGTCCCTATTTGGACTTTTACATAAACAGCACAATTCAATATATAGCACTCAGTCTCATATACAATAAAATACACTACCTTAATATGATGAGGAAATAATAAAAAACAGAACCAGAATATAACAAAACATCAATTCTATTCAGAAATATAATAACAAAATCTAAATATAACAAGCTAAAAATTGAGTACAGCTCTGGTTTTGCTTTTAGCCAAAACTTGACTTTGTTATGGAAAGTTTTATATCTCGGATTTATTTTTATTTCAGTCGGTTTTTATGTTCCAGAGTTTACAGCTCTTAATGGAAAAGGCTCCAAATTTAGATTCATCGTGTTGTTTAAGTTTCCATTCAATGTGTTTGTAGTTACTCTGTTACTGTCCTGTCTTTGTTCATATCGTGAAAAGAGTACAAGAGCTACATTGTTGATACATTTAAAAAAGTATTTTAAGAAAACATGGAGCTGCTAAATCTAAAAAAGAAGATAATAATTATATTTTCAGGAATCAATCTTTTATTTTTAAAAACTCCAACCTAACATAATCTTCTCCATGCAGGGCACCCATCACACCATCACAGGGCTGTTGTTTTCCTGTAAGTACCAGATCAGCGTAGCAATACATTCCGACCCGGACTCTGATGCCGTTGCCTGGGTTACGACCCCGACTTGCTCCTCCATAAGAGTCAGAGGAGGCAAAGCTGTGCCGTGCAACACTGAGAGTAAGAGTAAGTAAAGACACAAACACACCTCCACAGTCACATGATGCGTGACCTGTAAATGTCTATTTCAGAGAAAAAGAAGTTCTCCTTTCCTCGTCTTGTTTTGAGAACATCCCAAGAGTCGTACAAATACTGTGCAAGTACTTGGGAATGATATTAATTATGACAAAATTCCAGTAGCTCTGCCAAAATATCATTTTCCAGATCCTTTTTATTGTAATCAATACTTATTCAGTCTAGCATACAAAAAAATTGACATTTAAAATCTTGGCAAATACTTTCAAAGTCCGTTTTATCACAAGTTTTTCTTCAAAAAGGTTTTGTCTCGTTGTTTGTGTTAGAGCGCCCCCCGTCAGGCAGGAAAGTGTTGCTGCGGCCAGAACGTCTCACAGCAGATTTTCAGCACGTCAACGGCTCCCTGCACATGACGCTGCGCTGGAGGATGTCCCAGAATCCACTGGACCAGCTCGCTGTCGAGGGGTTCCAGTTCACCTGGACTTTGCAATCGGGGGTTACCACGGCAACAGAAGGGCAGGAAGACACACTAATCTCCCAGACGCAGACAATCGCACCGGTGAGTTTACAATGAGGGGGTTTAAAGTTACAGCGCTGAATTCTGCCAGCAGCATTTGAAGTGTCATCATTAGAAGTATGAGGAGGATATCTGTGTGTGTGTGTGTGTGTGTGTGTGTGTGTGTGTGTGTGTGTGTGTGTGTGTGTGTGTGTGTGAGTGAGTGTGAGTGTGTGTGTGTGAGTGTGTATTTATGTAGATGTGATTTTGGCTTTTCAGTAGGTATGATGAGTCAGTAAGTCTTTTAAGGACAAGTTTCCTTCTCTTTACTTTTAATTTTACTCTTAAGAGACAGTGCCAGCATTCATCTGTACAACTAAAATAACTAAAAAAAAAAGGAACTGTTAATTCATAAAAAGCTGAAACAAGTAGTTAAAAAGGAACTAAGTAGCATATACATTTGGTCACAGGTTGGGATTTCTAGCCCCAAGACCATTTCTGTCTTCTGAGTTAGTTTGTTAGTCCTCTCCCCTAAACTATTTCATTTCATATTTCATATTTGCTCATTTCAGTGTTTGGTTTCAACACAATAATACACAACAACAAAATATTTTCTCATAATACTGAAACACTGTTCATGAGCAAACAGGAAGCAGGAAGAAGAAAACTTATAATACCTGCCCCCCTTTTCCTAATAACACAAGATACTGTTTAACAGAATAAGATGGCTAACCTGTTGTTTTCTCTTTCTCTCACAAAACAATAAAATAGAAACAATCAAATACAATCAGTTAGATTAACTCAATACAGAACCTTTTCTTTATACAGTCTTTTAAATTGAATGATAGTCGAGCAGCATTTTAAATGATTATCGAGAGAATTACATAATTTACCTCCATTTACTGAAATGCACATTTGTTTTATTGTAGTTCGTGCAAAAACTATTGTCTTCTAGGTAATGGATTACAGTTTCATACCACAGACACCAGTTAACCTTTATTAGTCATTTATTTTTTCATGGATAAAGATCCCAGATTCATTTCTTTAAAGTACTTCTGATCGTTTGCATAAGAGGAGTGAATGAGTCTGTGGACTGACTCTGCTTCACCCTCCACAGTCTCAGCGGTCCGTGTCAGTTCCTGCTCTGCAGCCTGACAGTGTTTACCATCTGCAGCTCCAAGTGCTAACAGCAGGGGGCAACAGAGGCGCCACAGTCTCCAAAACCATACATACTCCAGCCATCAACGCCACACTTTAACTGGTAATAACGATGTCACAGACCAACTAATCATGGCACCTTTTTTTAACATGTTTTCACATTGTATGTATTGTACATGAATAACATTTTTCTTTTTTTCTCAACCTTTCCCAAACGGCACTCTTCCAGCCCCCGACCCCCCCCACCCTCCCCCCACAGCTGTCACGTCTGCTCCACCATCCTTTACCAACAGTTCACTTCTTCACCGGCCTCCACAGAGCAGTTACAGTAAAATGTGACAAAAAGCTGTAAAATAAAGACACTTCTTCTCTTTAAGCTCCTTCACTCTCTCATACAAATGGTATTTTCAGTTCTGACTGTGTTGTTTTTCTTTCACTTAAATCACTTTTCAAACATCAGGAGGGGTTTGAGCTTTGCTGCATGGAAAACATCAGTGATAAATTATATTTTAATTCAGTAATCTGTTATCTGATCCAAAGCTTATGGCTTAAGTTAATATTGTTTTGTAGGAATTTGAGAAAGATGAACACTTCACCTGTACAAAGCTGCCAATTCAAATATTCAAATATATATATATATATATATATATATATATATTACAGATAGTCTTGGCAGTAAAAATGATATCCTTAAACCATGTTTTTCCCTATTTTTTTTGTAAATTTGCAGCATTTTCCAAAACAATCCTTGAAATTTGAATGTTATAAGTGCAACAGCAAAGGAGCACTGCAAACCATTTGCACTGCTGCACCTTCACATGTTATGAGATCATTTCTAATAACCTCACATTACTGAAGGTATATGATACTTGTAAAGAGAATGTGTTGTACTTGACTTTGATCGTGGAAGTAGAGATTTATATAGCAAAGACCAAATAAAAAACATAATGCATTATTCTTGCAACTAATGGGTTGGTGTGCTGAAGCCTTGACGTAAGTTCAGATATATTTTATATTGTGTGTGTTTGTTTAAAAAAATGGTTTTCAGCTACATTTGTTTGAATTTACCCCTTTAAAACATTTGAGTCTTGTATGGCATTAATCTGCATTAAGGTACACCCATTTCACTTAACAGTTAACACTTAAGACAGTTTTACACCGCTAACATACTGAAGCTATATCTGTGGTACATTTATTTGTTTTACAAAAGTCATGCCTCTTATGTTTGAAACTACTGGTGTGAAGAAACCAGACATTATCATTGTGATATGCTATGTAACTTTTTTTTGACATTTTTACTGTTGACAATTTTGTACTTAATTCCTTTTCATTTTTGACTGATAGTTTTATTTATTATATTTCTTAGTTTTTTATAAATAAAATCATCATGATGCAGTGTGTGTTGTGTAAGTGATTTGGTGGTATGGACTATAATACCATCGTCATTTCAAAATAATATTTTTTTAATATAATCTTTTGACAAGCTTACATTTAAATAAAGGATTTGCCATTGTTTCCATTATTTTTAATCTATAATAAACCTGAAGTTCAGGAATTTTTCAAAAAAATTTTGGGAAGTTTCATACTAAAAATTTGTAGGGGATTTTTTCTGGATGTTCCGTCAAAAAAAATTCTTCATTGAAACTTTTGGTAAGGAATTCTTGAGAACTTTTGTGGAAATTTATTGAAAATGTAAAGAATTTTGGAAAATATAAATTAATTTTTGGGTAATTGTAAAATTTCCAAAAATTGCCTTTGTTTTTGTTTTTTTACTTTTTCATAATCTTTCATAAAGTTATTCTTTAATTTCCATAAAAACTTTAGGAAACTTTCTTCTCAAAGTTTAAGAACTTTACATAACTTTTTTGGGAACTTTCATACTAAAAATTGCAATACTTTCTTGTTTCTTGAAATGGTTAACACTTCAGAGGTTTGCATGGGATGTCTTCAGCTTTTCCTCTCTTCGGTGCCAATATAATACCATCGTCATATCAAAATAATATTTTTTTAATATAATCTTTTGACAAGCTTACATTTAAATAAAGGATTTGCCATTGTTTCCATTCTTTTTAATCTATAGTTTACCTGAATATACTATCGTAACAATGATTTGTTAGATATTACAAGTGAAAATGAATGGAAAACAAAGCTACTAACACAGACTTTGGAAGTCTATGGAGGACGAGATCTGACAGAAGTATAAATAAATAAATGTATAAATAAATAAATATGGAAATAAATAAATGTATAAATAAAAAAATGTATAAATAAATAAATATGGAAATAAATAAATGTAGAAATAAATACATGTGGAAATAAATGTAGAAATACATTTAAGACATTTAATTATTTATGTCCCATTTATTTACCAGTTTTTATTTATTTATTTATTTATTCATTTATTTATTTATTTATTCATTCATTCATTCTTCTTTTATTTGTTCCAGTATTTATTTATTTATTTATTTATTCATTCATTTATTTATTTATTTATTCATTCATTCATTCTTCTTTTATTTGTTCCAGTATTTATTTATTTATTTATTCATTCTTCTTTTATTTGTTCCAGTATTTATTTATACATTTATTTATTTATTTATTTATTTATACTTCTGTCAGATCTCGTCCTCCATAGAAGGTCACTTCGGGCGACTCTCCGGACGCAACCGAAGATGACCCGAGACTGACGCAGTGACGTCATCAAGGAGCGACCACAGATTGTTGATTCTTCCGATCGCTGTTGGACGAAACTCTTCTGTTATTTCATTGACAAGGTAGTTTACAATGACGTTTCTTTTCGCTTGTATTAATGGCTTTGGGCTCACACTCCGTGTCGTTTCTAAAGCTGACTCGCCTCACCGTTTTTTGTCTGTTAACGCCTCAAACTTCCGACTGAAAATGGAGGTAATGTGTGCAGACGCTGCTTTGTGTTTTGAATGCAGCTAGCTCACTTAGCTTTCTTCAGTGTGATGACTTAGTTCTGCAGAACTTTGTGAATTACGATATTTTACTTATTTAAATATTCCTTTAGCACCCACCTAGTGCATAATGTGTTATATTTCTGCAGGTATGATCCAGTTACACGGGGCCTAACGTTACACATTAACGTTGTTTTTGTTTCATCACTTCAGAACTTTATTGATTTGAGTCTTTTAAAAAGACTCTTTTAATGATGCTGCTGCTTTGCAATGCTGCTAATGAGCAATTTTTCATCATGCATTTCAGGGGTGGGCAACTGGCGGCCCGGGGGCCACATGCGGCCCCATCAACCTTAAACGTGGCCCTCAGGTTAATTTGTTTACACATCAATTAATTTGAAAACATGAAGAAATCTGCCATGAAAACCACAAATATGTCCATAATAATATTTGATCTCTGGTATATGTTTTTTGGTTTTTTTGACATGTATTTATTGAGTTTTTACATTTAACAAAGCATATAACAGTCAAACTATATATAAAAAAATAAAATCCACTCCCCCCACCCCAAAGGGAAAATATATAATTAAAGAAAAGACAGACCTAAAGACAAAACAAAACGCAAAAACTGGGTAACGACATTATGTAATCATACACAGCTTAGCATCACATCACATGGAATCGACAGTTTGGGACATATCACCTTCCAGTTACCAGAGTTTCTCCAACTTCACAGTCCTTTAAGAATGTAAGAAAGGGATTCCAGATCTCTTTGAATTTGGCTGATTTCTTTTTCATTGTGTATGTTTCACTTTTCAAGGACAAGGCACGCCGATAGTTCTTTCAACCAGCGACCAACCGAAGGGCTCTCACTGGTGTATGTCGAGTTAAATTTGAGACGTAATCGACCGTAATCGTTTTTGTATTCTACAATTTGGCCCCCTGGCAGCGAGGATTAAATGAATGTGGCCCCTTGCTGTGAACAGAGTTAACCGTCCCTGATGCATTTAATGCCTGCAGCTCAATGTCGGCGAAATAACGCTGTCAGGATGCTAATGTCAGCTCACTGACTTCTCCACAAACTAATGTGCCACTTTGAAAAGGTGACAGTGACCTTATTTAAAATACAAAATGCCAGTTAAATACTTGTTTTCACGTTGTAGTTTTATATTTCTCAACTAGTGAATTAGTTGCGAGTTAAATCAAATCGGTTGTAGTTGAATCGTGATCCACGTGTGCACAAGTCTGATGTAGTTTTGCATGTTGAGTTGTAGAGAATGAGCAACAGATCAGACTGAAGCTTCAGTTTAAATATATTAATAACTCTTTTCTTCATGTCAGTTCTATGTTTGCAGAAAGTATACGTGTTGTTAACATGTCTAAATATTAAAGACAAACCCTCGGCCTGTTTGGAAGACGATCCGGGGAATAGAGACATATTTTATATATTTTTCAGGTATTTACATGACAAATATTTTTGGCTTGATTAACTGTTATCGAAACAGAAAGGTTCGGTCTATCAAATGTGTAGGATGATTTATTATTTAGCCATTTCATGTTTATTTCCTCCACAAGAGTTTGAATGTCACCTGCAGGAGAGGAACCATATTTATTTATCCATTTGTAAAAACATGCAATTGTTTGGGCACCATATCAACAGAGATAATAATCCTCTGCTGTGTTGTTCTGAGCATTATTAAACTTAAAGATTTAGTAAAACTCACGAGTTAGATCAGGGGTGTCCAAAGTGCGGCTCGAGGGCCATTTGCGGCCGTTGAGGGGATTTTTTTGCGGCCCGTGACTTCAAATGAAGAATCAGAAGATTTTGACTCGAGGCCTTGATTAAGATTGGCACATTATCTTATTCATGTTAACAAGGGCCGAACAATATTCCTAAAATAGAAAATGTTCAGTAACATGTATGTTGTTGTTTTTTTTTAAATGTACAGCTTTTACTATTTTCCACATTTTTTTGTAAACTATGAAAGAAAACATACGCAAAGTTTTTGCAAACAAGCGGACTGTTGTTTAACCATTTAATGACCTGAGCTAAATGAACCACGTTACAGGAGAGATTCTGAGAAACAAACAAATAAAGTAGAATGAAGAAATCAAAATATTTGATTTCCTTTTATTAAAGGGTTTCTTTAGCGAGCCTTTTGATTCTGATCTATAAAGCCTTACTATTTTTTCAACTATATTTTAAAAAACAAAACCTGTGGCCCGTCAGCGATTCTAACACGACAATTTTGGCCCGCAAGAAAAAAAAGTTTGGACACCACTGAGTTAGATAGTAAGAAGAGGTTGCTGACGTTGCCTCTCCTCCTTGTCCCCTTTCCTACATCCTATAACTAATGCTGGTTTTTATATTCCATACAGACTCTACCCTTGACTGAGGAACACTAAATACCTGCCACAGTTACAGTCTGATGACGTGTCAGTAACCTGCGTGGTGAGAAAGCATGAGACAAGACAGTGAAGGTGCTTTACAGAAGAACAGCCTCAGGGAAGCGTAAGGATAACAAAAAAAAGAAGAAGAAAAAATCATCCAGACGTCAGAGGGGTCGCAGGTGAAGAAGAGGACAGGAGTGAGGAGGGGTTGGGGATGGGGTTGAAGAGCCAAAGGAGGGCGTCATGGTTCACAGCGGCTCTGCATCCCCAATGAAAACAACACCATCAGCATCACCTCATTTAACGGTTCCTGCCACGACGCCTCCTCTGCAAGTAGCTCCTCTAGCGCCCCCTCCTGGAGACACTACAGACCAGGACCTCACCCAACACCTCACAACCGACCTGACCTCCATCTCAGACTTGACCCAGACCTCTACTCTGACTCCCGCTGACGCCGAGCCTCCTGTGGTAACCCCGGTTAAATCCCTTGCTCCTATCTGTAGCCCAGCGTCAGTTCACACACCGACCGCCGCTCAAGGCCTCATCAACGGCCGCACTTCAGGCAGGAAACGGACTCCCAAAGCCTGCGACTGCTGCGGCCACCACGGTAGAGGACACAATGTGGGAATGCCGGGCAGAGGGAAGGGAAGAGGGAGAGCGAGGGGAAGGGGTGCTGGCGGTAACAGCTGGGACACCCCGAAAAGAAAAGTGGGCGACCAGCTGACACAAATCAGGAGTTTTGATTCCACCAAGGAGCGATTGGAGGAAGCAGAGGACGCGGATGAAGGTTCAATGAAGGTGCTAAAGACGCCAGAAGCGGCTGAGAGCGAGGCAGTAATGCAGTTTTTTTCCCTCCCTGTCACAGACTCGCTACAGGATGGACCAATAATGAACTGTTCTGCTCCAGAAGAGGAAGAGGATGTGCAGGTAAACGAGGACTTTCCAGTGGAGGGCTCAGGGGTGATTGATGCTGGAGGGAAAGGAGGCGGCGATAGCAGGGATGTGGACGCGAGGTTGTCTGGAACGCCAAGTAGTGGTGCACCAGGAGGTAGAGAGAGAGGAGGAGGAAGTGGATTTGTTGGAGCTGCATCTGCATCAAAAGTGGAAGTTACATCTGCATCAAAAGTGGAAGTAGACAGTGGCATAAACAGGGGAGGAGTCAGCGGTGTTTCCTTCAGTTATAAATCATTTCCCATACCTCAATCGATGCTGACGAAGAAGCAGGAGAAAACAAAAGATCATGGAGGGCAGGCCGAACCCACGACGGTTAAATCTCCATTTGGGAACGGAGACACGGTGGACCTCTCTGACACGGAGCCTGAAGTGGAGGCGAAGGACAACATCACCATCAGCGAAATGGAAAATGGAGTGCTGTCTATCTCACAGCAGCCGGACTCTCCACTGGACCTGGACTCTGAGATGCAAGTGGACCAGACCCCGGGCAAAACAGACTCAGGATCTGAACCGGCAGCGCTCTCCAACGGAGATGTCACCATGCTGACAAACGACAACCACGGCTCCACGTTGATGGAGGTGGAGACTTCTTCCCATCCCGCGTGGCAGGGACCGATAACAGTCGACGGCGCGCAGCACCACTGGGCATTAAGAGACCACTGTCTGTACTGTCATTCTGGGACCTGGGAGAAGGAGGCACTGAAAGAAGTGCTGAGACTACAGGAAGGTGGAAAGAGGCAGGATGAAGAGAGCCGGGAGCAGCTTGTTGATATGGTCCATGGTGAGATGTGTTTTTTGAGTTTTTAGTTTGTTAAAATAATCATCTTCATTTATTCATCTTTCATCCACAAACTTGGTCGTAAGTGATGAGGATAGCTTTTTATTTTGGTATGCAACATGAGACATATTCACACAGACTTGATTCAGGGGATATTTTCTTACTTGCTTCAATAGAAACGACATTTCCTTGGTTAGTAAAAAAACTGACTTTTTTGTAGATGTGCAAAAAAACAAATGTCTATAACTCAGTGGTCATGACAAGATGAAGGAAACATCCCTTGTGTAGTGAAGATGCTGTCTGGTACAATACAAGTTAGGGCTGGAAGATATATATCGATATATTTTCAATCGAGATAAAGGGTGAGACGATATCGTTAATATCGATATAGTTCATGTTGCATTAAAATAATGTTATATACGTCTTCTGTAGAGCTGCCAGTTCACCTATTTCTCATCTCACTGTCTCTCTCTCTTCACCCTGCTCCTCTCTCTCTCTCTTCACCCTGCTCCTCTCTCTCTCTCTCTCTCTCTTCACCCTGCTCCTCTCTCTCTCTCTCTCTCTCTCACTGTCTCTCTCTCTTCACCCTGCTCCTCTCTCTCTCCCTCTCTCTCTCTCCACCCTGCTCCTCTCTCTCTCTTTCCCTCTCTTCACCCTGCTCCTCTCTCTCTCCCTCTCTCTCTCTTCACCCTGCTCCTCTCTCTCTCTCTCTCTCTCTTCACCCTGCTCCTCTCTCTCTCTCTCTCTCTACCCTGCTCCTCTCTCTCTCTCTCCCTCTCTCTCTCTCTCTCCCTCCCCCTCTCTCTCTCTCTCTCTCTCTCTCTCTCTCTTCACCCTGCTCTCTCTCTCTCTCTCTTCACCCTGCTCCTCTCTCTCTCCCTCTCTCTCTCTCTTCACCCTGCTCCTCTCTCTCTCTCTCTCTCTCTCTCTCTCTCCCTCTCTCTCTCTCTCTCTCTCTCTCTCTTCACCCTGCTCTCTCTCTCTCTCTCTCTCTTCACCCTGCTCCTCTCTCTCTCTCTCTCTCTCTCTCTTCACCCTGCTCCTCTCTCTCTCTCTCTCTCTCTTCACCCTGCTCCTCTCTCTCTCTCTCTCTCTCTCTCTCTCTCTCTCTCTCTTTTCACCCTGCTCCTCTCTCTCTCTCTCTCTCCCTCTCTCTCGCTTCACCCTGCTCCTCTCTCTCTCTCTCTCCCTCTCTCTCTCTCTCTCTTCACCCTGCTCCTCTCTCTCTCTCTCTGAGCCAAACTCAACAAACTAAATGGATAACAAAACACACAACAGTTTATTTTGTTATGCAGAAAATGAATTAACTTCACAAACAGGTAGTTTGTTTTCATGTACATGTTGAACTTGTGCAACTGACTGTTAATAAAAGACACATCGATATATATCGAGTATCGCCATTCAGCAAAAGAATATCAAGATATTAGTTTTGGTCCATATCGCCCAGCCCTAATACAAGTATTTATTTAATAACAAAAACATTTGGATTTTCAAAACATAGGCAGATCAGTTTCATCAGGAAATTCTAACATGATGCCAAAAACCTTTCTTTTCCAGAGAGTTGTGTCTGTTTCATGTTTTATACATTTTAAAAGACAACAAAGGTGATTTCATTTACACACATCCTTCAGCACAGTTTGTCTTACTTGTAGCTACCTTTTAGACGAACTAACAGAAACTGCTTCATTGAAAAGTGGTCAAGGTCGTGCAAATACCAACAGTGTTTGTTTGGGTTTAAATATAAACACAACTTCCCCCCAAAACAAACTTCAGTCAACAGTCATGTTGCCAGATAATAGAATCGATGATTTGGTATATTTATTTATTCTTTGTGTTTCAGAGTTTCTGGAGAGCTTCTACATTAAGTATGGTGGATTCAGTCCCCTCAGTGAGACGGACGTCCTGGAACACCTGAAGAAGAAGAAAGGCGACCTCATTAACAGGTTATCACACGCACAGCTTAATGCCAAAATGTTTGCTGTAACGGTCAACTTGACATTGTGTGTTACGTGTAGATAAAATTAAAGCTTTTATCTAGTTGTTTGTGTCAGTGAGAGATGAGGTAAGAAGAGAGATTAGGAAAGACAAAATGTTCCTGGACCTGACCAGGAACAAACTTTGGAAGTTTTGGGGAAATGTAGGGGATTTTTTTTCTGGATGTTACGTCAAAAAAAAAAAAAACAAGGAAATGTCGCCACTTTTCAGAATTCTTAATGGAAACTTTTGTCGAAAATTCTTGAAAACTTTTGTGGAAATTTATAGAAATTTTTAAGAATTTTGGAAAATATAAATGAATTTTTGGGTAATTGGACAATTTCCATTTTTTTTTTTTACTTTTTCAGAATCTTTCATAAAGATATTCTTTAATTTCCATTAACACTTCAGGAAACTTTCGTCTCAAAGTTTAGGAATTTTTCATCAATTTTTTGGGAACTTTCATACTAAAAATACTTTTTTGTTTCTTTAACGAAATGTTTAACACTTCAGAGGTTTGCAGGGGATGTCTTCAGCTTTTCCTCTCTTGTTGTGTTTGTTGTAGGGAACTTGATATCAAAGGAGAGATGAGTCGCTACAGGGCGGCGCTGGCCTCAGCTCCTGTTTCAGGCTTCATGGTCTCGTATAACAAACACACCTTAAGCCTGGAGGACCTGGGCACACTGGAGGATCAGAACTGGCTGAATGACCAGGTAAGGAAGGGTAAACGGGTTAACCGCTGTAGGAGGCCTCAGTTTACTCTCTACTGCCTGCTAACAGGAAATCACACAAACCCATCTGCATGAGTTGCTGTGATAACAACATAGGCATCATTAACTACATGCATGCTGGTGTTCCAATGCAGTTTATTGAGGTTAAAAAATCTCCCTATCAAGTCCGGTGTGAAATTCCTCTCTGCACCAGACAAACTCTTGAGAGCAGCGTCTAGCAGCAGAATGGATTCACTGTCTTTGTGGAATACAATGCAAATGATACAGAACAAAACTAAACATTGAGCAGATAAAATACTATATACTGAAATTCATAAACACATAAATAACATTTTCAAAGTTTAGATGTGATACAATATATATGGGTGATATTTTATATGATGGATGATAAATGATAAGAAACTGGCACAAATTCTTTGGACAGCAAGTAAAAAAAACTGTCACAAAAAAATGGCTAAAACCTAACCAGCCAACTATTGATGAGTGGATAGACATAATATATGAAATATATGTTATGGAAAGGCTGTCACTTTCCCTCAAAGTCCAGAAGGAGAGATTCTACAGGATATGGACCAAATGGACTGAATATGTCAAACCTATAAGACCTGATTTTATTTGACTCATTGGAGTCCGTTAACCTGCTCTGTATTTAATTTTCTTTTTTTCTTTCTCTACCCCTCCAAGGTGAAAGCTTCCTGTGTTCTTTGAAAAACAAGAGCTAAATTGTTAAATATACTGCGAGCATCGTCGTCCCCCCCCTCGTTCTGCAAAGAAAGTGCTCCAATGTTTGAAAGTTTGAGGGAGGAGTTTTGCAATTATTCTGCTATTATGTGTAATTACTAATGTGTGAAGAGTGCTTTTCCTAAATAAATAAAAATACTATATACTTTATTTCCCTCCTAAGACCCCTTAAATAAACCCGGCCACAATTAGAATCTATTAAACAAATTGGATTCCAGTCCGAGCAAGGCTGCAAAAAGTGAACTGAAACATTATGGGGGAAGAGAGGAAGTCACAAACATCTGTCCTTTTCTGTTTAGATTATCAACATGTACGGAGAACTCATCATGGAGGCCACACAACACAAGGTGAGAGGGTGTGTTTAAAATGTCTAAAATGTCTAAAACTTTATTTAAAGACTTGAGATTATATTTGTATTCTCAGACGTGTGATTATTTAAACGTTGGTAGCGTAATGTGTTTGTGGTTTTTTTTCTCTCTCAGGTTCATTTTTTCAACAGCTTTTTCCACAAGCAGCTGGTTGCCAAGGGATACGACGGGGTGAAGAGATGGACCAAGAAGGTAAGGAGGGAGATACGTAATTTTTACAGTTTGTTACCAAATAGTTCTCCAAGCATCAAAGTGAAATTGGTGAAAAAATCTTTTACTGCCTGCTGATCTAAAATGTTTTTTTCAGGTCGACCTGTTCTCCAAGTGGATGTTGCTAATTCCCATCCATTTAGAAATCCACTGGTCGCTAATCACGGTCACCATGGCAACCAAAACAATCAATTACTACGACAGCCAAGGCATCGTCTTCAGACACACCACAGATGTGAGTTCCCGCATGTTTAATGTCTTTGTAGCTCGCAGCTTCAGATACTGAAGGATTTTTGAATCTCGATGAAAAAATTGAACAAAAGGGACGCCATGTTTTTTTTTCATCACCAGACTGTAACTGAACCACAACGTCCTTTAAAAAGACACAAGTCGTTTGATGCTTAAGGACAAATTTCTTGCCAATTTCTTCAATATTCATTTGAAGAGTTAAAATTCAAATATTTCTATAACCCTATCCCTCATACTTTTCACTTTTAACTTTTTTTGCTGCTCTGCTGTCCAGGCACAGAAATATCAAGCTCCCAATGAACTGTCACCATCAATCATTTTTGTCCTAAAATGACAAAATGCCTACGGGCCTGAGAGTACCACAGGGCTTCATGATTAAATGTGCTGTGTTTGTCTTTCTGTCCGTATGCATGAGCTCTCCCTCGTCTCTCTGTCTCTGCTCACTGTCAGAAGCTTCAACATGCCAACGTACTAAACCAACAAAGTACCATGTTACTCATTTCATATATAACTCTCTCCTCTGTGTGTGTTTGTGATCCCCCCCCCCCCCCCCCCCAGAACATTTTAAGGTACCTTCTGTCTGAAGCCAGAGAGAAGAAACAGACAGCTTTCCAGAAAGGCTGGAAGATTACCATCATCAAGGTAAACTCTAAACCCTGAGCTCTGACTGTAAGGATCATTTAGAGTAGAGGCACAGTGGATGTTAGTCACATCACAAACAAGGGCAAGCCTTCTTCATTTAGACATTTTATTACTTTAAAGGCTTTATATGTGATGTGATGAACTGGCAGTGCATTGTTGTGTTAGCATGCTAATGCTAGCGATCTTTATTCTGCTCGTATCTTCACACTGCATGTAAATTTACCTGAAATGAGCGTGATCTAGAAACACAGTTAAGCAGTGAGTACAGTATGTTATTCTTCTTTTCTCTAGTCCCTCAATTAAACAACTTTTATACACAAGGGGAGGAGTCAGCCGGCCGTCCAGGCGATGTAAACAAAGTGAAGATAGGACTCTGAAAACTCTGAAAACATCACAGACAGTGGGACTCGGGTGCTACACCCATTGTAGACAGTCATGACTCACAGAGTTATTTTCAGAGGAGATACTTGATTTATATTATATTTAAGTGTGAAGAATCACATAGAAAGACTTTAAAGAGAAGACTCAGAAATGTGTTGTACACTAACATGACTAGTGCTGGATAAAAAGGTGTGTAATATAGAGAACTGTGACCTCTTGTCTGACTGTGACTTGTTGACTCCTCAGGGGATTCCTCAGCAGAAAAACGACAGCGACTGTGGAGTGTTTGTCCTTGAGGTGATACATTATTCTTTTATTTCTCTTCTCCTTTTGTTCATCAAACTTTTCTTGTAAACTCGTCTTCATCTCAGGGTCCAGTCCCCCCCCCCCCTCACTCTCCATCTTTTCTGGCAAAAAAATTAAAAAAGAAAGAAAGTTGATTAGTGTCCTGAGTGTGTTGTTGTTTTTGGTCATTCATATATTTAATCAATACTACAAGTTAAAGACGCTGATGTCAACCCTAGCTGTGGTTGTTGATGATTTCCCTCTTTCTCTCTTTGTCAGTACTGCCGCTGCCTCTCGGTGAAGCAGCCTCTGAAGTTCAGTCAGGAGGACATGCCTCGAATACGCAAGAGAATCTACAAGGAGCTGTGCGACTGTCACCTCAACGACTGAACGAGAGTCGTCTTCTCTCACTGACTGCTTTTCATTCTAGATAGTTGGTTGAAGACCTGTTTTAATGTCGGCCTGTTTCATAAGCTAACACAGACCGGAGCTCTGGCTGCCTGTTGGACTGACAGCAGAGGGGGCGGGGTCAATCTGGATTCTGGTGACTTTTTACAGTTTAAGGAGCGCCTGTAGCAAAGCAGGTTTTTTTACTTGCAAAAGGACTACTGATGTGTCCTCTACTGACTGTGCTGGACACACAGTACCCGTTAGGTTGTTTCTTCTACATTTACAAACCCACAGTGTGTTTGAACTTTTAGTGACTCGAGCGTTCGCTGACTTCGACCGAGGACACAAGCGTCGGATCACCCTGGACCAATCAGGACGGAGCTTTCATCCCCCCCTCTGGAGTGGCCTTACCTCCTGGATGGCCATTTTTTTTAACCCTGAATGACATTTGTATGTGTTTTTTTTTTGTTGTTGTTACGCTGGACTTTGCTGCAGCATCAAGCTTACTGGTATTTGCTTTGTTTTCTAACATGTTAGTAAAGCTAGGACGAGCAAATCAGTGGACCAGCTGTTCACGTTAAACTTGAAGGATTCTTTCGGTCTCTTGGACTACAGATTTTTATTATTTTTTTTACAGTGAGAGGACGATCTATTGAAGAGATATCAACTGAATGTACTTCCTGGCTGCCTCAGAGGTTGGACATTAAGCACCCTGCACGAGGACTTTGGCTTTGAAGCAGGGATTTAATTTAGCAGTCAGTTTTTGTTTATAGTTTGAGGTTTTTGACACCTTCAAATAATTCCTTCTCATTTTCACCACCAGTATTTCCTTATTTTATTATTTTGTTTTGCTGTGTTCCACCCAGGTTTTGCACAGGTGTTCCTCCAGCTGTTTGATAAAACTTTACATTCAGATCTGTACATTTTGAGTTGATCAAACTTCATGTAAAGCTGTACAGCTCGCTACTGATATGAGGACCACCGTTTTTTTATTTTATTTTAGCCGAGCAGTTTCTCTTTGATAATTTTATATTGCTTCCACACCAGGTGCAGAGCATCATTGTTACTGAGTAGCCTCCTCTTAAACCGTGAAACAAGTGAACCTCAGCTTTTCATTCAATCTTTCTGTTTGACCTGAAATTTCCTCCTATAGTCATTTTTGGCCTACTACTGTACACGCTTGCTTTGGCTGAAATCCACCAAGGTTTCTGGACTGTTTTTTTTTTTGTTGTTCTTATTAAAGGCCGATACTGCTGGGAAATGTTGATGCTGTTTGTCAACTTATTAGTGTTTGAATGAGAGTGAACTGTTGAGATTAGCAAGATCAGAAAATTAATTCTGAGGAGATGTAAAATAAAACCTAAAGGGTGGATGTTTTCTTTTACACTGCAGATGTTTTTGTTTCCTTAAAGGCTTTATATGTGATTTTTTTTGATCCAGCAGATGTCGCCCTTGAGCACCAGCATGAAACCAAAACAACTCTCGCTGCATTGTTGTGTTAGCATGCTAATGCTAGCGATCTTTATTATGCTCGTATCTTCACACTGCATGTAAATTTACCTGAAATGAGCGTGATCTAGAAACACAGTTAAGCAGTGAGTACAGTATGTTATTCTTCTTTTCTCTAGCCCCTCAATTAAACAACTTTTATACACGAGGGGAGGAGTCAGCCGGCCGTCCTGGCGATGTAAACAAACTGAAGATAGGACTCTGAAAACATCACAGACAGTGGGACTCGGGTGTTACACCCATTGTAGACAGTCATGACTCACAGAGTTATTTTCAGAGGATATACTTGATTTCTACATTTAAGTGTGAAGAATCACATATAAAGATTTTAACATGGAAATAAAATAGTTCTCAACTTAAGAATCTTTTTAATAAACTCGATTAGTCAAGGAGAGATATTTTGTTGTTTGTCCTCAAAGGTATGCATTACTATATAAACGCCAGAAGAGGGCGCTCTTTATCTGCGGTTATCGTCTTCCTGAGGTTGTCGTCGCTTTTCTTTGACCTCTTTATTGATGAATGGAGATCACAAGGTCAGACAGATGTGAGCGGTCCTGCAGCTGGATTGAGGTTCAGTCTGTGTTAAAGGTGATGCTCTTCATTAGTGACACCCGCTGTCCTGGGTGCTTAACCCGGGTCAGAGAGAGAGAGAGAGACGTTCTCATAATGTCAGTGTCATTACCATACTGCTGCAGACTTTAATGCTGTAATTAGCATCACACAGAACTTTAGATTAGTTGACCTTTTCGAGGGTTACTGCTCTAATCACGTGCGTCATATAATGTCAGATTCAGATGGAGATTAACGTGCACTTTGTCTTCAGAGCTGAAATACAGAAGACACATTTATACTATTCAAACCGTAAAGGAAATGTAAATCTCCAGATTTTCCTTTGAGGATCAGGTTCAGGTTACTTTATTTGTACCCGTAGGTCGATTTGGTTGCAGGGAGAGACACTTAATACAACACAGACAACACATAAAACACACGACGTGCAAATGCACAGCACACGGGTAAAAGTGCTGAGGTGCATAAAGTGCTCAGGTTCCAATCACAATTAATAAAACAAGTCGATCTGTAAAAGCTTCAGAGCCGAGAACACCAGAATAAATAATACATGAATAAAGAACCACTAAGAAGCATGACAACAACTCTCTTTTTATCATTAGCAGGATGCACATTTTACATTTCCACAGGAGGCTTTTAGAAATTAACAATTTACATTTGTACTTGTTTAATAAAAAAAAAATTAGAAACAGAAAAATACACATTATGAGAGTTTAGAGCAGATGTACCTGTCATAAAAGGATTATTTCTAAAAGATATTGCATCACCTTACCTTGTATAATAACTGCAGAATGAATATTGTGGTAATGTATTATTAATCTTGGTCTATATTGTAGAGTTATATTAATTAAAGTTGGATAATAGATAAATAATAAATGAATACTTGTGACGCACGCACATTTATTTTATTTATAAAGGGACCATGTACAATATTAAACAAATGTTTCCATTTGTCAATATAGCTCCCACTATTCTTGAACATGCCCAGAAGTTCGATGGTGATAGTGAACATGGTGGTGACCCCGAAGCTTACTCAGGGTTTCTCTGTTTTCCTCTCCCACCAAAATCTAATTCAGCCGCACACGGGCAGGTTAAGTGCTGCTAAGTGCTGCTTTATCTCACTAATGTGGGGAAACTCTTAACAGGATAGGCTGATAAGAGGAAAAACTGCTCCCCCTCCCAGTGTGTGTGTGTGTGTGTGTGTGTGTGTGTGTGTGTGTGTGTGTGTGTGTGTGTGTGTGTGTGTGTGTGTGTGTGTGTGTGTGTGTGAGATAGAGAGAGAGTCCGCTAAATGTTGGCAGGGATAAGTCTGATCTCATCTCCCAGTTGGACTTCTTGTCTTTGTTTTTAGTTTCAGTCCACTCTCCTCTTCTCTTCTTCTGATGCCTCTCTGTCTTCAACTTCAGTTTTATTGTCCTGGGGGGGATTTTGGTTTGCAGCCAGGACTAAAAATACTTGTTAAAAAAAAAAAAAAATCCCATTAAACAAAATGTGCTAAAAACATCCCCTAAAAAGGGCAATTAAACCAACACATAACTCTAACAGATCAGAACCCAAAGCAAAGCCTCCCCTTTCTGATAACTCACAGTTTCTCTAAAGTTCAGTAAAGTGCAAAAACCCTCCATCACATTAAAACATTTAGTCTGTTGTAAGAGACTCTGGCTTTTATTTTCAGCACCAGGAAACTTCACTTTAGACTCAACTCGTCCCCCCGAGGGGTTAATGTATTTGCTGCAAGACAAACTGCAGATCCAAGATGATTTGAAAGTACGAGGGAGGGTTGAGAGAAGTTTGGCCCAAGTTGACCTTTTCCAGGAAACATCAGCATCACTGAAACCACAAAAAGATAAATAACTTCTAAAGTTATAAATCCCATCATTAGCGAAAGAAATCGGCACAGTTTTTATTTTATTTTTTTATTTTATTGGTGATAAGGTGAACAAAATGAAACAAGAATATACAGACATGACAACTAAAGTGAGAACAAACAAACAAAGACAAAAAATAAAAATAAATAAAACAGACAAAATAGATACAAAATAGCAAAATATAAGCAAAGATACAGAGCAACAATACAGACGAATACATTTAAATGACATGAAAGTCAAGCAATGATTTTTATGTTCAGGTAGTGTGTTAGAAAGGTGTGAATGCGTTCGTGGCAGCGTGATGCATTAAAGTGCGGAACAAACAAAAATATAAATAAATGAAAAATTAGTTAGAGAATTTTTTTTTCATATATGCATGTAAACATTAATGGAAAGAAAATAAAATTCTTCCGTGTATTTAATATGTTTTTATTTATATTTATTTTTATTTTTTTCCCTTCTTTCTTTTCTCACCCTTGTGCTTATGAGCCACACCCAGACCCAGACCCAGACCCAGACCCAGACCCAGACCCAGAGGAGGGTGCCGGCCCAATGCATTTTATCTCCTTGGTTTGTACAACTCCCGGCAGAAATCGGCACAGTTAACCAAAGTAGTGATAAAATGTCACCAACGTTATCATTCTAACCGCCCTGGTCAACAAAGACCAACACTGACCTGAGGTGAGAAGAGACATTTCTATTCCCAGTGTGTTTGTATTGCTCTTGATCGGGTCAGATCTGGAACAGAAGGTAGAATCTGAAACACAGACTGAAAGGGGGGGGGGGGGGGGGGGGGGGGTTGTGCTGACTGACAGGAGGGAGGGTCTTCAGCTCTACTGCTCAATTCTACAGATGAGTGAGTGAGTTTTGACTGACCTACACAACAGTGCTGAAGGCTCTGCAGGACTGAAGGCTCTTCAGAGAATTTAATGAGGAACTGAGACAAGAGGAGACACTTCAGCCTGTGGCCTTCATCAGAGTATTGAGCTGGAAACTTTTAACATTTTACTCTGATTCATGTCAGCGCACAGAAGATCTTATCTCAAAAAAATGAGGCTACAAATGATTTTTTAATCAATCAATCATTATTTATTTAGCACCGATTCATAACAAATGCTATCTGAAGGTGCTTTACAAAAGAGCAGCTTAAGGACCGTACTCATTGTTAAGAAAAGTGGGATGGGGGGGAGATGGGGGGGGATGTTGAGGTCGGAGCAGACTGTTCATGGATGAGGACGACGGTGGTTGTGGGGACGACACAGTCCACAGACTAACGGTCAACAGGCGCCCAGTTAAGACGGTTTTAGGTGATCAGCTCATGTTACTGAACTACACACTAGTGCAGTGGTTCCCAAACGTTCCTGACTCGTGACCCCACTTTGACCTCACAAGTCTCTGGTGACCCCAGACATCCAAAACCTTTAAAGCTTTTTGAAAAAAATTCTATTTGTTTTCAATCATCTATTTTTTTTTCCACTGTGTTGCAAATAAACATTAATTTTAGACCACATTTAGCCTGTGTTTAATATATTTTAATATTCAGTATAATTTCAATTAATCAATAAATACACATTTCAGGCGACCCCATTTGAATTCCTTGTGACCCCCCCCCCAAGGTTGGGAAAGCCTGCAGTAGTGTGATGAAGGTGTCCATGAATTATCAGTAGAGATATCAACATTAAGGCGTTAATCGTGATGTGAATAAAGTCTGAAATGAATGCTTTTATATTTTTACATCTTGTTCAGAATCAGAAATATTCCAGCGCTATTTTGTCCCTTTTTGGTCACCGTAGTTCAGCCTCCAGACTGTGCAGGTGTACATTTTCATTTTAACCATAACCAAGACTCTTTTTCTAAACCTAAGTTTAGTTTTGAGGGTGTGTTGGAAAAAAAAAAGAATGTTCTGATGTATCTTTTCATGGCCGCTGTCAGTCATGGGAATGAATAGCTGATTTATGAATTGAGGTAAGTGTTAATTGAGTGTTTGAGCAAACAGCATACTGTATGTGAGCTTGGGGGACTTGTTGCAGTTAGAAGTAACTTTTCATGTTCTGTAAGTTGTTATTGTTGGACAAAAATTGGATTTAGGTTAACACCACTGATTGAAATTGTATAAAAAGGGTCCTTATATTTTGAAACAGTGGCAGATCGTAATTGAATGAAAGCACAGGCTCCAGCACTGAAACAGTCTGATTCTGAACTTTTCCAAGAGTATCATTATGAAACATGTACATTCATGACACTTGTAGCAGCAGACCTGGAAGGATCACACGTAACACCATCTCAAAGGGAAAAGATAAATATGATGGAGGATTTAACTTTCAGATAAAAAAGTTAATTTGGTAGCTGCTCCAAGTAAAAACCATCCTCTGGGATTATTTTATTACCTCTATCATTAGTCTCTATAATGAATATCATTCAATTTGAGATGATGATGCCTGAGTGAAGTCTGAATCATGTTACCTAAAGGTTTGCAGCACCACACCACGCTTGGATTTCTGAGACAGCCGCTTTGTTCTTCAAACCAAAAACAAACCCCACATTTCATTTATTTAAAAAATAATGCTGTTTTCCCGTCACATCCTGAAATATCTGCTTTGGGGAAAGCGACAGTCACTGATGTTGTTATACAATACATCTGTTACTTCATTTGATGAGTCTTCAAAGACAGAACCAGCCAGTGATGTCAAAGCAGCCTTTTCCTGTCCTGTTATACAGAAAGCACATTTGTACTGGGAGCTGCAAAAGCTTCACTCATAAAGAGGATAGCTCACACTAGACCCAATACCCCTGATTATCTAATTCATCATCTGGACTGACGATCGATTTCTGATTTAATTAGTTTCAGTGATACTTTACTAAAGTGAAGAGGAGAGATTGGCAGAAGGAGTAGGATTAATTTTGGGGATTGAGAAGGAAGGTCAGAAGATCAGAAAAGAGAGGATAAAGCTCAGAGTGGGGAAACAGAAGAGTTCAGTTTTTTTTAAGAGGTTATTAAAGGTAAGAACTGGAGGAGTTAGATTAAGGGATGAGAGAGGGAGATGGATGGTTAGGATGAGCTGAGGACGCCGTCACTACAGGAAGTAAGAAGTAATCGGATAAAAGTAAGAAAGCTTAATGTGGATGATGAAAGTAGTTACGTAAAAAAAACTGATAAAAGTTTAAATCATGACGAGCCTGATTGATGTGAATATAAAAGTTTCATTTTTTACATAATTCTGTTGCGCAGCGTTTCTCAAATGGGGGTACGTGTACCCCTAGGGGAACGTGGGAGTACTGCAAGGGGAGTCATTTCAGAGAATTTGCATCACAACAAGCCAAATGAATGATTTATAGGAAAATCCATACACTGATTTAAGACTTAATAAACATCATTTGTTCTCTATGCGACATCAAATAGGGCGCTATTTCCAAACTATTCATTTATAATATAGCTTTATGTGCAGAGCCGACAGGAATTGTTCAGCGAGCAAGCATGTACGTTCGCATGCTAACAAGAGCGCGGCCAGGAAGATAAAAGTGAACAGGTTGTGGAAACGAGGTAATGAGTCAGTTTGGGGAAAATGAGGTGGAAGGTGAAAAATGTTGCTGGGGGCAGCGTTAATCTTCACACCATTTTCTAATTTAGTCTCCTGATGAAAATGTCCTTTTATATTTAGTCAGTTATTATTCATTTGTTATTGATTTCATTTAGTCATTTAGTCACCGACTAAAATTGCACATCACTTTAATTGATGAAAATAGAAGATATTTTAGTCAACAAAATCAGACGCGAGCTTTTATTTTTATAATCAGAAGCTCCAGGGGGCGGGGCTTCACGGACCTGCAGGCGAGAGGCTCCACATTGTTGCACTCACCACACACACACACACACACACACACACACACACATTTGATGAAGTCTGCTGTGGTTTACAATGATTTCAGAACAGCTGAGGGTTTACGTGATAATCCTCGCTTGTAATGTAGTTTTTGTTTCGTCACATTTTCGTCAATTAGATGATGAAGTAATATTATTTATCAAATCGTCATAGTTGACTAATTTAAAAAGACCTTCGTCAAAGAATATTTTTGTCATTTATTTCGTTGACGAGGTTAACACTGCCTGGAGGTACTTTGCTGAAAACAATTCTGACAGGGGATACACAAGCCAAAAAAGTTTGAGAACCCCTGCTCTAGTGAAACCAAGATCTTCATTTCTAGTCAATGATATCAGGTAAAATCAAAGGGTGGGTTAAGAGCAAACTACATAGACAACAGTTGTCTTTGTCAGTTCAAGGCACGACTTTCAGCCACTATCACGCCTTGCTACCAGTGTTAATGTCACAAAGGCAGAATGGTGGTGTTCTGCCGCTGAGCTGGCATCCAACAGATTTGTAGAAGTAGAAGAGTCACTTAAGTGCCATTATTTGTATCATGATGATCAAAATGCAAAGCCACTGTGCTTGAGTCTCCGGTTAAAATAAGACATCATCGTTCTGAAATCACTTGCTGCTGCTGTTGCCTCTCGTAGGCTTTGTATCACCTTGGTAGAGAAGGGTTGCAAGACAATACATTAAAAAATCATTTGACATCAAATCAAAATTAATCTATGTCAGGTACTTCTCAAGTGTCTGCTGCAAAAAAATAGCTAATTTCTCTGTTGTTGTCGGATATGTGTGCCTGCATCAATCTGTTGTCTGTGGTAAAAAGCAGAAGCATCATAATACTATGAAGTGTTGTTGGTTGGAGGGGATGATGAGTCAGATTAAGATGTCCATCTGTTGCAGAGCAGTGCAGCTCTGATCGGCATGTGGAGCTCCTGACGGGAATGATGTGTAATGAAATACTTAAATGTGGGAAACATGTCCCTTTTAAATGAAAAACCCTTCAATAAATAAATCTTTTTGACCTATACAACCCATTCAAACTACCAGGAGACTCTCTTTCTTTATTCTAGGACAGCCGACTTTGTATTTGCTCCTGAAAGAATAACCAGGCCACCGCAGGTCGCTGTCTCACCATGAGTGTAAATATAGGTTAAAAATAAAGATGTATCTTTGGGAGGACTGTCTGAACTTTTCGTTTGAGTCTCAGGATTTGACCAGGGACTCAGGTTTGGGTGAGCTGAGATACAGATAAGTGGTGGTACACACATGCACGCACAACAGTTCGTCAAAGGGCAGAAGCAGGAGAGAAGCGGTGTGTCGAAAACCGGGTTAACAGTCTGCAGAAGAAAGACAAACATGTAGGGAGCAGTCCTGGTTGAAGTTAATTTAAGAGCTCAGCAGTCTTTGGTATAAAACCCTCCTTTGTGTTTCTTAATACAGCAGCTGCTTAATGAGCTGGAGCTTAGGGGAAAGTTATTCAAAGAGGGATTTTGTTCTGTAAAGGCTTTTGAAGAGATCTGCTTGAAGTGAACTCAGACTGTTGAGCTTTCATACTGCCATCAGAGATATTTTGAAATGGATTTATAGCCTTCAAAATGAAGCTGATTTTGTCGCCCCGTTGTTTTTATCAAGTCTGGTAAAAAAAAAAAAAAAAAAAAAAAAAGAGCCTTTTATATCACCTGCAACCATAATTCATTCATCCATACCTTTGGCTTTTAACATGGATGTCTATTACGATTCACTCACTTTACGAGTCAGCCTCTAGTGGGTATTTTAAGAACTGCATCTATGTCACGTTGCCTTTTCTTTCAGTAAAAGTTGACCTTTGGTATTTGAATGTTTTAAGCCATTGATTGCTAATTAAAATGTAAAAATCAACATAAAAACATAAAAAATGACTATAATAGTATGAACATTTTAATTTTTTTACTGTGATTGGGACAAAAATTGTAAAAAAAAGAATTCAAATATATAGGCTATATGTTTTTCTTACATACACACTATTTGATTCATTTATTCTGATAAAGTAAACAGTAAGTAATGTTCAGTAACTGCAGGTTTTTGGTGCTTTGCAACTGAGCAGGTTAAATGGTCTGCTATTAACCCCATTGAATGCTACACTAGATACACATGTTCACACTTTAATGGTAACCCCTTCTTCATCCTTCCTGAGAAAGCCTGACATTACCTTCCTTATCGCCATGACGATGCCCTTTAGGTACATCAAAACAAAGCAAACGCTTAATGACTCCATCATCATAGCCATTAAGGGTGCACTTGTCGTGTAGGGGGAGCTCTTCTGTTTTCATTAGAGGACGCAGAAGTGACAAAGGTGTCTCTTTTTCTATCACCAGTTTCAAATCATTTAGTTTTTCTACTGGTCGGATTTTTCTTCTTCTGGTTTTTATTTTTTGTAGTCTCTCATTCGGCAAAGCTTGATAAATGCTATTGACGTCAAAACTGAAATGCTGATAAAAAACAATACATTTTGTTCATATTATATAGGTGTGTGGGTTTATTTACTTAAAAAAAAAAAGTCTACCACACTCATACATGTTTCATTTGTTCTCCACTAGAGCTGAGAGAAATTGTTCGATATTGCGGGAAAAACAACTGTCTGCCTTCTTGCCTAAATATAGAAAAGAAGCTTGAAATTTCTCTCACATGCATACTCTAAATATGTAGCTAGAACCAGCTAGTTTGGTTAGCTTAGCTTTGCATAAAGGCGCAAAACAAAACCGGACTTGGCTCCATCAAAAGGCAACAAAAACATGAATTACAATTATAAAAACAAACGTTTGTAATTTTACAAGGTGCGGGCAGCAGCGACTTCTTCAAAAACTGTGAATTCCCTTTTCCCTTCACAAGAAGAAAATGCATTATTGCAATTATGCAAACCTTACTAAACTGTTTCATGGATTTAGCAATATAGCTTCGTTTGAACGGACTCTCTGTTACAGACATCGGGATTCTGACTTTAACATATTAAAGTTAAAAAGCGGAAAAAGCGTTCTTTTCTCTAAATATCGATCTATGTTTGAAAGTAGATCAAACCAAAGCTCAAACAAAATCCTTTAGGCTCTAAATACTTTATAAATAAATAATTAAATAATCTAATAATAAAAAAAATCTGCAGCTAAAGTTGTCCATCCATGAACTAACAATGTTGAAACAGCCCATTATAACACATTATAACATTATAAACACTCATCATAAAGACGATTCAGCACAGCATCTTCACTCCTCAAGAATACTAGGAAGGAATGTATTTTGGGACATCCAAACCAAGACTAAGTTATAGAATTGAGTGTGAATCTTTTTGTCCCTCGAGATTTATTTGCATTAAAAAAAAAATATTGTGAAAACAGGAAAACTGGGTTTCTTTCTAGGTTAGAATAAAATTTTAGTTTCAATATGTTGTGTCGGTTTGAAATGAGACAGAAAATCAATCATAAAAAAAAAACAATAAAATGCTCCAGATTTCATAAAAGGGGGAGACAGCTGTTGTTTCAGTGATGTGAAGTGGTTGTTTATGAGATTTCCTGCCAAGTGGATAAGTGGGGGTGGGGCCATTTGTCCTTCAGATTGAAGGGAAATCATGAGCTTGTATTTCATGGCTCATTGCAAGACAAAGACGCTGATTTGTCAAGCTACACGTTGCATGTGTTTGTACAATGACATTCACTATCTGCAAAGAAATTATCATATCGTATCAGTTTCAATGAACTGTCAAAGTGGAACAAAGCAGCCTAAGCAGGGTGGGTGAAGCTGTTTACACGGTATGGATGAATGAATACAATCACCAAGCTGGCCAATAGCAACTTCTCCAATCTGTATTTACATATAATAATAATAATAGTTATTAGAGCACAACTTGTTTTCATCTTTTCAGGTGACTCATTCATACAAGCACAGTGATTTTTATTTATGTCAAGAGGACATTTAGAAGTTATTATTGTCATGATTTGGTCTCATTTAGTTTTGTTATTTCAGCGTTTAGGTTTCCATGTTTTCATTTCTCCTGTCCATCCTGGTGTTGCTGGTTTCCCTTGTGTGTTTTTGTCTTAATGTTTCATAGTTTAGTCTTTTGTTGTTTCTTATCCTTGAGTTTCTTTGTTACATTATTGAGTTCTGTGCGTCTTTAGCGTTTCATGATTTAGTTTTGTAGTTGTCCTCAGTGTTTATTCCTGCCTCTGTGTGTTTCCCTCCGTGTTGATTGACCTCATTGTCTTCACCTGTGTTTGATTACCCCTGTGTCTATTTAGTCTCTGTGTTCCTTCCCTCATGTTGTCAGATCATTGTTGTAAGTTGCCAGTGTTGTTGGAGTGTCAGTGTTTCTCAGTGCTTATGAGTTTTTGGATTTTCTCAGTTTGGACATTTTGAATGAGTGAGTTTTGTTTAAAATAAATAGTTTTTGGTTATTCTGCACTTGGGTCCACCTCCCGTTGTTTTACACACCGGACCTGACAATTATAAAACATGAGACCTCCCCTGTCTTCTTGGTTGCTTGGTTACAGCCGGTTGTGACTGATTTCTATGTCAAGGGCTCTGCAAAGTGTTTCCCAGGAAAATATGTAAGACGCCAATATCTCCAGATTGAACAGTCCCCGTCCCGGTTTTAACCCCGAACAAAAACATGCTTGCAACACTGATTTTTAATTTATATGTTAATCAATGTTGTTGCCGAGGCTGTTGCTGTTCTAACCAACAGAAAAAACATTACTCATGCACCAGTGTCAACGTCAAAACTGATTTGTCTGTACATGTGTCCATCAGTCAATCTCTGTTGCTGTTGCTTAGCTAGCTAGCATACTAACAGGACCTGCTGTGTAACGACCAGGTAATGACAGGTAGGCTGCAGCTGTCATACTTAAGTCAGTGTTTTCCAAAGAGCTCCAGGAGACTTACAGCTTTCTGGCAATGGATGAGCTGCGTTTTGCACACAATTTACATGAAAATGCCGACATACAAAGCCACATTAAAATGAGCAAACACAAGAGGTGGGTTCAGGATGAAGTAACACTGTTTCAGCCTACTTTAGTTAGCTAACCAACTTAACCAGGCCGCTCAGGGAAGCACTTTAGCGTACCACCTCGTGTGACCAGTGCAGGTCACCGATCTGTGGATTTGGAGGTTTGACATCGTCACCCTAATAAGTAACCTTCATTGGGTTAGCTTACTTTGCTTTTATAAAAAGCTTAATTGCTGACAAGGTGACGGGACGATTCAGTCTTTAGATCATCAGTGCAGCACTTTTCTGAAACTTGTCTCCATATATCTACAATTGTATCAACTTTTCTATATCCTACAACAACTTCCACTTCCTTCTCTTTCACCAACTGTCGTCCTTTGTTTTTTTTTTTTAAATGAAACTTTATTAACAATTGTCAACGCTCCGTCCCGATTTCACTTGTACAGTGTGAGCACGTCAATCTCAAGGTCTGGTCGGGCGTCGTAAACGATTGTGAGCTGACATGCCACCCCGACTTTTATACAATCGGGGGAGAATCGCACAGTGTGAGCCCGGCTGAAGGTCTCTCTTTCCTTATGGTGTCTGTCAATAAGGAAGCATCCCACAGAGAAACAGAGATATTCATGGAGATGAACTTAAAGGAGTGTACACACAGAGATGCACTGCTATAAATATTTCATCAGTTTATTTGTCAGCACTGCCGCCGAATGGACAAGTCTCATCTATTGTTCACTTTTCAGTTTTGAGTGTCAGCAGCTACTTTGTGTTTTCTTGTATTAAGTTGAATGTTGTTTCAGATGCACTTGTAGATGATAGAAGAACCGAAACAGCAGACAAACGCTCTTCTGTTGTCTGGTAATAAACACTCTTATACTGTAGGCATCATTCAGTGGAGTCAGGTTTGTTTGTCTGTTCCACTGAAAGGGTGTAGTGTCCTGTGTGCACATGTAGGCTTGTCAACCAATTGTCCTGTAATTGAAATAATAACCTGTCTACCTAAAGGGCGCATTCTCCATCTCTTCCCTCCCCCGCTCTCTCCCTCTGTCTCTCTGTCAGAAATCCCTAAAACGGATTAATGTAGGTTTAGATATTTAGACACAAAGAACTGGTTTAATGTTTTCATAAACGTCCAGTTTCGCCCACAGATTTCAAAAACAACTGCACATCAAAATGATGTATACAACAAGGCTTTATATTTTTAACACTTAATACATACATACAAAAAATACATAATATAAATCAAGTATATCTCTGAAAATAACTCTGTGAGTCATGACTGTCTACAATGGGTGTAACACCCGAGTCCCACTGTCTGTGATGTTTTCAGAGTTTTCAGAGTCCTATCTTCACTTTGTTTACATCGCCAGGACGGCCGGCTGACTCCTCCCCTCGTGTATAAAAGTTGTTTAATTGAGGGACTAGAGAAAAGAAGAATAACATACTGTACTCACTGCTTAACTGTGTTTCTAGATCACGCTCATTTCAGGTAAATTTACATGCAGTGTGAAGATACGAGCATAATAAAGATCGCTAGCATTAGCATGCTAACACAACAATGCAGCGCGAGTCGTTTTGGTTTCATGCTGGTGCTCAAGGGCGACATCTGCTGGATCATAAAATCACATATAAAGCCTTTAAGAGAAATGATGTTTCACCAGCATATCAAACAACCAAATATCTGTTTAAAGCCGATGAGCCAGGTTTTTTTTCCCCTTTTTGTTGTGAAAAGGAACCCTAAGAACGTGCAGTCCCTCTTATTTTGCTATCACAGCCTTTTGGGCACTCTAGTGTGAAAATGTATCACACACATTAAGCCTATTCCTTTTCTGCGACTCCACACACAGCTGCACATACAAAGCTTTTTTTTTTTAAGATTTATTTTTGGGCTTTTTGTGCCTTTAATGGAGAGATAGGACAGTGGATAGAGCTGGAAATCAGGGAGAGAGAGAGAGTGGGGAATGACATGCGGGAAAGAAGCCACAGGTGGGATGTGAACCCGGGCCGCCCGCCTGAGACGACAGCCTCCATACATGGGGCATGCGCACTAACCACTGTGCCACCAGCGCCCCAGAACATCCATTTTTTAAAAATCAATATTTTTATGACATCCAATAATTATACATCCATTTGGAACATGAGAGTCGGCGTAGCAGAGGCTGAAGTTCAGGTCCAGTGTGAAGTATTTTGTATCAGTCGGTACAGTCGTCACTAATGGAAAATCAAATGTAGGCCTATAACTAAAAAAAGGATCTAGTGTGCCTCCATATTTTCTTGTATAACCTGCATGCATGCTGATAGTTGTGACTGCAGCAGCTCATCCCTTTTCAAGTGTGTCTCTCTGTTTGTTTGCGTGTGTGTGTGTGTGTGTGTGTGTGTGTGTGTGTGTGTGTGTGTGTGTGTGTGTAGATGCAATGTTGTGCTGCTGAGTCACGTCTGGAGATCATGCTGTGAGGACTGACAGGTTAAACTCGCAAAAAGAGGAGCGTGAGATCCCGCAGTGCGTGGGAAAGACCACTCAGCACGCCTCGCTCACTTTAAAGATGAGCAAAGAGAGGAGCTCTGTGTGTGTGTGTGTGTGTGTGTGTGTGTGTGTGTGTGTGTGTGTGTGTGTGTGTGTGTGTGTGTGTGTGTGTGTGTGTGTGTCAGTGTTTGTTCACCATAGGGCCAGAAGGATTTTGTCCATGTGCTCATATGAACATATGAGTGTAAGAGGGTCAATATGTGACACTTAGGTCCACAGAGGATAGATTAATGATCTATTAAAACCACAAACTGTGCTTCAGTGCACTAACAGTTCTCAAAGCAACATTTAATTTCCTTACATTTTGTATGTGCAAATGATTGACTACAACCCAAAGTACATAACCAAGTTTCTGCTATTAGTCAGTTTGAAAAAATATATATTTCATATGTTCAGGGCAGAATTACAGAGAACTAAATCATCTTCCCTATGTTGCCTCACAATAGAGAACAAACCATGTGACATATTTTTGTAGGCCAACCCGGGAGTATCATCACCATGGCGTCTTACGAGAATCCTCCTCTGGGATGTTTTCATTGGATTTTGGATCATTGCAGAAAATAATCTCTGTGTTAAACACACGTTTCTGAAGCGTAGGCGTTTTGTTCAGCAGGATAATCTTCACAGATGAACGCCGTTTTTATGATGTTTGAAGCGTTAATGCGGCCGACAGAAGTAAAAAGCTAACGTTATGCTACAAGCGAACTACACAACGGTCGGATGATTGTGACGTCACTAGCGTTCAGCTTCAGACGATCTCCGATAAACTAATCCACGTAGCTTAATAAATAGTTTACTAACATAATATTCACCTGAACCTAAAGATTAAACCTACAGGAGACGTCTCAGACTAGTGAGAGACGTTAGACCCCATGGCGCTCAAATGTTAACTTACTTCCTGGTTTTAGGACTCATTCCTGTGGCGCTCTATAAAGGACTTAAGTAGGATTCTGCCATTAGCAAAGAAAATATTTGCTTCACTGTTGTGGAGTTTGAGGCGCAGTATCATTAAGGTGTGTTCGGCCCAACAGCTAAAAGTTACACCTCAAGACACGATGGATAATTGAAAATGAACGCCATTTAAGTCATCATTAATATTCAAAATCAATGTTGTAAAAGGAGGCTATACTTTTACATTCCCTTCAAAGACACACTGATACCTCTCCTTTAAAGGCTTTATATGTGATTTTTTTGATCCAGCAGATGTCGCCCTTGAGCACCAGCATGAAACCAAAACAACTGGCGCTGCATTGTTGTGTTAGCATGCTAATGCTAGCGATCTTTATTATGCTCGTATCTTCACACTGCATGTAAATTTACCTGAAATGAGCGTGATCTAGAAACACAGTTAAGCAGTGAGTACAGTATGTTATTCTTCTTTTCTCTAGTCCCTCAATTAAACAACTTTTATACACGAGGGGAGGAGTCAGCCGGCCGTCCGGGCGATGTAAACAAAGTGAAGATAGGACTCTGAAAACTCTGAAAACATCACAGACAGTGGGACTCGGGTGTTACACCCATTGTAGACAGTCATGACTCACAGAGTTATTTTCAGAGGATATACTTGATTTATATTATATTTAAGTGTGAAAAATCACATAGAAAGACTTAAAGGGAGGTTAGTTTAGATTCTAAAAATTGGAATCAAAAAAATATTATAATAATAATAATAACTTTATTTATATAGCACCTTTTAAAAACACAGGTTTACAAAGTGCTTTGACAAACAGCAAAAACAAGAACAAACTAAACCAAACACAGAAGAACAGAAACAACAGCAAGAACATAACAAATGTAAAATACTAAAAATAATTAAATACAATTCAACAGAAAAGAACCCAAAGTGCACGATACCCAACAGACATATATAACCCGACCATCACAAGAACCATCACAAGAACCATCATAAGAACCATCATAAGAACCATCACAAGAACCATCATAAGAACCATCATAAGAACCATCATAAGAACCATCATAAGAACCATCACAAGAACCATCACAAGAACCATCACAAGAACCATCACAAGAACCATCACAAGAACCATCACAAGACCCATCACAAGAACCATCACAAGAACCATCATAAGAACCATCATAAGAACCATCATAAGATCCATCACAATAACCATCATAAGAACCATCATAAGAACCATCATAAGAACCATCATAAGAACCATCATAAGAACCATCATAAGAACCATCACAAGAACCCAACAACACGAGCTGAGACCAAGAGGAACCAAAGATTTAAAAAGATGTAAGACACTAAAAGAGATAAAAGCAAATAAATAAAAAGATAACAGCATGATGACATTTAGAAGCAGCTGTTTGAGTTTGAGGGAAGCCTCCATGCTTCGATGACAGCAGCTCATAAACAGCAGACATTTTCATCAGAAAGAGTTTCAGCAGAAAAGAACATGCTTTTCTCTGAATCTTGCAGCCTTTTCTCTCCGTCCAAAAAAAAAACAAAAAGGGATTTCAGGTTGCAGGTTACTCCAACCTCTGAACTCACACGTGTGAGCTGTCCAGCTGCTCGCAGGTGTGCTGAGAGGCAACAGCTAGTCTAAGGGGCTTTCAAAGGCCAAACAAACCAGAAGTGCCATGCACATGATAAAGACACAAGATAGTGTTGTCCTGTGAGAAAGCAGAGGATGTTTTTTTATATGTGTTGGTGGAGGTGTAAGCTAATATTCAAATCAGAAAAGCGTGATGTTTTTTTCTCACCTGAGTCGACAGATGGAGATTTTTTTTCTGTTTTTATTTCTGCTAGAAAGAAAATGACAACAGCTTCTTGTGGAAGTGTGAAGGAATTTGTCAATTAATCCAGTGTGTGGTGAGAAAAAGCAAAAGCAGTGCGTGATATTCATGAAAAGATCGGACCCCACATTTCTTTACAGTCAGCCCCCCGGCAGACATAAAGAAGAGAAACACTCAATCATGAGCTACAGCAGGAGATGGTGGAGATGTTATCTGTTCATATATTTGCCAAAATGCAACATGATATAAGACATTGGTGCTTTTTGTTTTTAGCAATCAAACTTCTTTACTCCATGCTGCTGATGTTTGTGTGTTTGTTTGTTTACCTGTTTGCATGACTGTGTCCTTTTTGTGTTTGTGTGTGTGTGTGCACATGCTTGTGTGCATGTGTCACAGCATCCCTCTAAAACGAGCAGATGGCAATGCCTCCTAATCATGGTTGTGTTACTTAAGTCGTAAATCCCCTTATTGAAAAAAAAACCCCAACACACAGACACATGCACACACAAAAACACATGCAAGCTTGGCAGTCTTCTCATTGGCTCTCCTTCCACTTATAATCAAACAATGGCAAGACACTCATACACACACACACACACACACACACACACACACACACACACACACCACTGGTATACCATCCTCACTGTAATATGCACTAATATGACTAACACATCATTAATTAAACACAACGCAAAACAACATCTTGGGTTTTGTGGGTTGGAGGAAACAGGCCGAGTGGGAATCAACCAGAATCAGCAAGTATTTGCTTCCAATTAGAAGTAAAAAAAAAATGCACTGTGTCATTGCTTAAACGGATGTGATTGGTCACTCATAGAGGCATCATGTCTCATCAATATGGAGGACTCCAATTCTCATCTGCCTTGGTGCCTAGTGACATCTTTAACACAGTGAGAAGATGAATGTCAGTCAAATGAGGAACCATCAACATTTTTATAGAGGTTTTTTTAAATCTCTGTACCACCGTCTACATGGCCTTAAAATCTTAAATTCACGGGTAGGGACTGAATGTTTTTTCTTTCGTAACAACATGTTCTTCTTGTCACATTTTCAATTCAATAAAAAACACCCCTCTTCGTCCTTCGGTAAGCAGCTCAGCTTTGGAATATAAAACGACCTAAATAAATTTATTTCATCTCAATCTTTTGTCGCATAGAGAAGATGTTTACATGTGCAGCGCATTCATGTTTCTCTCCTGTAAATGTGGCTGTTCAGCATATGACTTTATTCATAGCAGTGTGATAGATGAGGAGCCTCGCAGTAGAGAAGGAGCTGCACATCTCATCAATGTGTGTGTGTTTACAATCTTTGCCTTCCACATTGGGAAGGGTAATCACATGTCAGAAAACGGGGGCCTTTTCTCTGATCCTCTCCTCTATAACCATGAACTGCATGAGACACACTGCCTGTACAGAGTATATAAAGTCTGAGCCAGCAAGAGGCAAATGGTTTAAATAGCTTTGTATGTGCAGCTGTGTGTGGAGTCGCAGAAAAGGAATAGGCTTAATGTGTGTGATACATTTTCACACTAGAGTGCCCAAAAGGCTGTGATAGAAAATAAGAGGGACTGCACGTTCTTAGGGTTCCTTTTCACAACAAAAAGGGGGAAAAAAACCTGGCTCATCGGCTTTAAACAGATATTTGGTTGTTTGATATGCTGGTGAAACATCATTTCTCTTAAACTCTTTATATGTGATTTTTTTGATCCAGCAGATGTCGCCCTTGAGCACCAGCATGAAACCAAAACAATTTGCGCTGCATTGTTGTGTTAGCATGCTAATGCTAGCGATCTTTATTATGCTCGTATCTTCACACTGCATGTAAATTTACCTGAAATGATCGTGATCTAGAAACACAGTTAAGCAGTGAGTACAGTATGTTATTCTTCTTTTCTCTAGTCCCTCAATTAAACAACTTTTATACACGAGGGGAGGAGTCAGCCGGCCGTCCGGGCGATGTAAACAAAGTGAAGATAGGACTCTGAAAACTCTGAAAACATCACAGACAGTGGGACTCGGGTGTTACACCCATTGTAGACAGTCATGACTCACAGAGTTATTTTCAGAGATATACTTGATTTATATTATATTTAAGTGTTAAAAATCACATATAAAGATTTTAAAGCCTTGAAAAAATAAAACATCTTTATGTAGTTATTCTTAAGCCTGGTTTATACTTTTGATTAGGGAACCTATACCATAGTAGCCTACACTGTAGGGTGCACTACATACTTGTGCGTTGGTACTCCACATACAAACGCTAGTTGGCGCTCACAGGTGCTTTAATATTTAAAATTAGTTTTTTCATTTAATCCCCTCGGAAATAATATCTTATGATAATTAAAATGATCAAGGCCATTATAGAAGATTTTTTATTTCCAGATCAGTGTGTCCAAACCTCCTTTTATAAACAATATAATATTAAATGTTTACGTGGTCTCTGCTGCTGATATCCATTTATTCTGTAATGACAGCTCTTTGGTCCCACTCCGGACTCAGCTGCGCTCTCTCTCTCTCTCTCTCTCTCTCTCTCTCTCTCTCTCTCTCTCTCTCTCTCTCTATTTCTTTCTGCCTCTCAATTGGTCCACACTCCTCGTCTGCTGAGAGGCTGGAGAAGGAGGAGGAGGAGGAGGGACGGTCGGAGGGAAACACTGAGTTTCAGATGCATTTGGCGAAAGCCTACAACTCCCCCCGGTCTCCCAAACACAGGATCCTCGGTCCTGGATGCAGCTTGGTAATGGTCACCCGGGATGAATGACAAACCAGAAACAGTATAATCCACAACGCGCCAGTTAGGTTTCAATCCTGCCTCAATGTCGGAAAAAAAAAGTGTAGCTCCAACAAGAAACCCTTGATTATGTAAAAAGAAAATCTGGATTGCCCGGTTCGTTCAGTGGGGACAGTTGTGGAGTGAGAATATCTCAGCAGAGGATGGAGACGGAATAATAAAAAAAAACAGATTTTTGGATTTTGTGTTGACAGCTGCTCCATCGTGCAGAAACAACGCGCAGCAGGCGTCGGGATTCCCTTTGTCCCCCCACGTGTGGATGAGCTGTGGCGAAGACACAAGGTAACTGAGAAGCTTTTTCTCCACTATTCACTTGAATGTGTCAGATGTGCGTGAATTTTGATTTCTTAACGCCTCAGTGAAGAAAAGGGGCTGAATGCAAAAGAGGGTGAGGAGATTTTTGGTTGGCTTCGTTTCGCTCCAGTCTTATTACAACGACAAGTTCAGCCGGTAACCCCCTCCTGCTGTTTCACCTTTTTACACGGGCAGGCTGCATCCTTCAGTTATTCAATAAACACTTTTTTGGTAAAGTCATACGGACACAAAAAATATCATTTTGAAAGAATATATTTTCTAAATTAAATATTGACTTTAAAGTATTCTTATTGTAAATGTGACCATTTAATGTCACATGTTTGCCTTTGCATTGTAAAATGTAATTGGACGTTTGTGCACGTAGGCATTTTTTTTATTGGGCTTTAGGAAGTATCAGTCAACCCCCCCTTTGGAATAAGCGTCATTGATTTACAGCAACATTGAAGTCATATTTCCTGCATCAGTGTCATCCACAACTACCTCCATACTTCACAGAAAAGTGCTCATTAGTGCAGTCAGATACAAACTGTCCACGTGGATTCTGCCTCCTAACAGTGGTGACCTGACCTGCATTTTAAAAGTGCATTATGTTATTATCATCATCTGGACGACACGCATCTGAGGCAGTACTGTTTCTACCTTAACTCTGTAAATGATTGAACTGAATTGCCTGTTTTACAGAAGGGTTAACTTCCCTTTTCCGCTAAATAATGAGCCGTCAAATTGTCTTCCTGTCACTGATTATGGCAACTTGATTTCCAGTATTGAGAAGCTTTCCAAAATGACTATAACAGCAACATCAACTGCAATGATTTTCCTGATCTTGCAGACATGGCCTTTCCTGTCTATCCTGAGGGTGTTTCACGTTGTCACGTCATTACATTCTGCTCGAACAATTTGGAGATAAGAGCTTTGTTTGGCTTTTAATGTATTCGGATCATGAGCTGAAATGGAAAATTGGCACGATGGGAATTCCTCGCAGGTTCAGAGAGGCAGCGTGGATATTCCCAGCCAGCAGTGACAGCTCCAAACCTAGCAGGGCGTCCCACTTTGTGAGGAAAACTGTGAACAAACACATGAATCAATCTACTGATGGGCATGCTGGCAGACATATTTCCTTTTTGTGTTTTAGCCATTTCTGTCACTTTCAAGTCACCCTCTGTCTTCCTCATACACACCACTGATTCTGCTGCTCACATATATTTATATCCTGATCCCCTCTCCATGCTACACAGCCTGTCTTCCCTTCCAGCTTTAAACCCTGCAGCTTTGCTCACATGCATTCCTGACACTTGAACTTGAAGAATTGATTTGATACCCCAAAACCAGCTTGTTGTTTATCAGGGCACACAGATGGAGGAAATACCTCCCCTAAACAATTTATCAGTGAAGTTTGCAGGATTTCAAGCTTTCTGAGTGTCTATCTTTGTCACATCTCTGGGATGAATGTCACCTCTCATCTCTTTGCTGATCTGGTTACTGAACAATCCTCTTGCATTCTTTAAACGGTCAGGTGTACATGACAATGAACCTTTTCTTCAGGAAGTGTAAATAAAGTTGCAGCCTGCATGCTGCAAATTGACACTGACCCTCCTGCCATGATTAGAGACATATAACCACATAGGAAAAGTCAGTCTTCTTGCCAATGGACCAACGAGATTTTGGTCGTCTGTTTCATAATAAAAAAAATCTTACAGCAGGAGTTTTTTTTAGCTGGTTATTAAACAGACTGAAATGAATACTGATGTCTCCACAAGAGCAAATAAGACTGTTAAAGATAATATTGATAATTTGTTTCTTATTATTTTTGCATGAAGCTGCTGCTGCTGCTGCGGGGTATAGTTGTCAGAAGAAGTGCTTTACAGCACGCTGCAGACATACTCATTGTTGTTGTTTTGTACATCTTCCACAGCAAAGATTCCAGATTAGTCATACATATGACTGTTATATGAAAGAAGGACGATTTTTTTTTTGTACAGGACAAAATTAGCACGGAGATAAGATGTACTGCTTTGTCTACGGGATGAAAAACATAAAACACAAACGGAAAGTTCCACACAGGAGCTTTAATATTTGAATATTCCAGCTGAAACTAACCTTGTCCCTTAATTTGGGAGTGTGAAGAGATTTTAAAGATTTATTTTTTGGGCTTTTTGTGCCTTTATTGGACAGATAGGACAGTGGATAGAGTCAGAAATTAGGGAGAAGGAGAGTAGGGAATGACATGCGGGAGAGGAGCCACAGGTCAGATTTGAACCTGGGCCGCCCGCTTGGAGGACTACAGCCTCCACACATGGGGCGTGCGCTCTAACCACTGCGCCACCAACGCCCGGGGAGTGTGAAGAGATGAAACATTTTATAAGGCTCTGTCTTCTCCACAGCTTTAACATAAATTTGGTCATTTTCACATTTCACATCTTTAGTCTTTGCACTTTTATTTGTCTCCCTGCCATTCCATTACTGGACTGGGGGACCCACATGTTGTGAAATTATTCCTGCATGGTTCCACCCCAAAAAACACTCTGGCTGTATTGATCTGTTGCCCTGCGCTCCATGTGTAAACGTGGAAACCCATCGATCCGTAAGCAGAGCTCTTGGTGGAAAGGCACTGGTACATTCAGTCCTGCAGCACGTGAAGGATTACAAAAAAAACACTGACAGAAAAGATTGACTCGTGCTATTTACAAATATATAATCGGAACCATTACAGAGCTGAAATTGCTCACACTGACCCACTTTGCGGTTGTAATAGAACTCTATAATGTGGGCCCTGTGATTGCATTAAACAGTGTGTGTGTGTGGTGTTGATGTGGGCTAACGCATGCACATTAAAACCTTTTAGATATTCATTACAGTAATCATCGTACATTCAGTAATTTAACACTTGGTTGTGTATGCAAACAAATTAGCCTGCTGCGAATCACATGCTGCACATTTACATTGAATGATCATCACAACACATCACTGCTATTCTGGTGAAATCTCATATCTAAAAAAACAAAACAAACAAAAAAAACAATCAGCCTTCCAGACATAATTACAAACCATGTGGGGTCCCTCCTTCCTGCTGTGAATTCTTAGATGTTTTATTCAGTTATTGATTACCTTTTTGCATGTTTTCATTGTGTATACGGGGTAGAAGTAGCGCTGAAGGGAACAGGAGAAAAAGCCCCAGCAGGATTTACTCCAGATAAGCCAGTGCACACACAAACGTTAGCTCCAAACGTAACAGTTCCATTAGGTCCTGACACTACAATCTCAATTCTCCTGGAACTATCTGACCTTTGCCCGTTGTCATGGTATCACAGTCAGACTTAAACCTTTTTTCTTGTGAGATTTGAGGCTGAAGAAAAACGTCTTCTCAGATGTGCTTTGGCCTCACTGATCCTTGTCAAAATAATTGTTTGAGTGCTTATGTTGCTCAAGGGATCTGAAAAACCTCATTGGACTCCCGGAACCATCGGAACTTCTCGACAGCTGTAGGTGTTGCTTAGACGACTGCATGGCTCGTTTCTCTGAGCATTTTGGAAACCTGATAGGAAGAGGGATGACGGAAAGTTAGCGGAGACTGAAATGTGGAATGACACAAGAAATGTCCCCAGCTGGCAGAAACCATGGGTTCATGGTCAAGGCCTTAACATTTTAAGCCAGCAGGCGTCCCACATGGCATATAAATAGAACCCAATTGTTTTCTTTTGTGACCTTTATGCCTTTATTGACAGGTCAGTGGATAGAGTCAGACACAGGGATGAGAGAGGGGAGAATGACAGGCAGGAAAGGAAAGGAGATGCAGTCTGGAGTCGAACCCAGGAGGACGATGCGCTCAGTATATGAAGCGCACAATATAACCACTAGGCCAACCTTCACCAAAACCAATTGTGTCTTTCTAAAGTGGTGAAATACCAGGGTTCCAAATGCCTGATTTTGTTTAAAGGCTTTATATGTGATTTTTTTCATCCAGCAGATGTCGCCCTTGAACACCAGCATGAAACCAAAACAACTCGCGCTGCATTGTTGTGTTAGCATGCTAATGCTAGCGATCTTTATTATGCTCGTATCTTCACACTGCATGTAAATTTACCTGAAATGAGCGTGATCTGGAAACACAGTTAAGCAGTGAGTACAGTTATTTTCAGAGGATATACTTGATTTATATTACATTTAAGTGTGAAAAATCACATATAAAGCATATAAAGCCTTTAAAGGTTAAAGGTCATAAGCATAGACCACTAAGGTGTCAGTGATGGTGTATCCTTTCCTGTAGGCTTATAGAAAGACTTGATTGGAATTTTTGGTACTTCCCAGTTCCCATTTGACATGATTTTATCAATTACCAGTTTTGCATGGTTTTCCTCCAGGAAAGTGTCGTTAGGTATACTTTGTGCTTTTTGGAAACATCTTGCCTCACACACTTTCAGTGTACAAATTCACACATGGGAGCTGCACCATGTTAGATTTGCTGACTCCATCTGGTCTTTATCAACATAACTCTGCTTCACAGCTGCATATTTTCACACCTCTTAGGTGTTTATTTATGCTGCTGGCCAAAGAGAAGCTCCAGTCTGCAGAAGTAATTACTCTACCTCATTGCTTTATTTTTGGAGTGGGGCTGGGTAAAACACATTTTTCTCTCAGTTTACACATACTTTTATACTGCTTCTGTGTCATTAAACACCATGTCCCACAACACAGACCTTTTTCTTTATAGCCCCCAACCCCAGTCCCTATACCTGTCACTCAGCAAATCCTGCCATTTTAATTGCAATATGGATTTCTTCAGCATGCAACTCAATGGCAGCACTCAATTCTGCTCCTGTATCTGCTGTATAATTAAAGGTCAGGTCGCTTTCATAGGCTATAGATGATGGTGTGTGCTGATGAAACTACATATGTCTTTTACAGTAAATAAGGAAAAATTGAGGCCAATTTGCTTCTTTTAAAAAAAAATTGTGCCAGTTTTTCTACTTGAGTGACACCACTACTACTATATTTGTCCTGGGTGTTTTTTTGGAAGTCAGTTAAATACTGGGCAGATTCCCCAGAAAAAAAAAAGATGCATCTGCTTCATATTCCTTGCTGTAAGAGCCGGTTGAAAAATGAAAAAAATATTAGGCAAATGAAGGACATAACAACAACAAATTATCTTACAAGATGTACATGTACATAAATCTGCACTGAAGTGTTTTATTAACATGTTAACCCCTGTGCTGTTTTACATGCAAACTATAAACTCATGAAGACCCAGGAGAGACAGTTCTGCATAATCTTTATATCCTCTGCACACAGTGTATCTAATGTGTGCGCTGTTGATGCATACTGACGATGTATAAGCCGAAAAGCCCTTAGTTAGTGTCATTCCTCATAAGCAGGTCATGGAATTAACCTTACAGGTTGTCACAGCTGGGCCTACTAATGTCATAATGCCATAGTGTAGCCTATAGGGTCATGGTAATCAGCTTTATATTTAAATAGGATACATTTTGAGCCAGTTATTTGGCTATTGGTGGCCATTTTGCTAATTTGTCAGTGGACTTTATTGGTTTTAACCATAAAGGAAGAAGACATTATCTCAAATTGCAAAGGGTGAACCCAACGGGGTACTGTGTACAACTGCAATCTTTCTAATGGCCAGCAGGGGGAAATTAGTTGTCAGATTTGATAGAAGTCTATACGTAAATATAAAGAAATGACCACACTACTTCTCACTTGATGTCCTAATGAGATTATAGTCTCAATTCCTAATTTAAAGCATTCTTCCATACTGACGCTCATTTTGTACATCATGACTCTGTGTGACTCTTTCAGAAGAAGTGTCAGTCACTGTGGATGTGCTCAGTGAAGGGAAGATGGGCATACATCCTTGAGAAGTTGTCTGACTTGTTACCATGGGAGAAAGCTGAATTCATGTCCTTCACTCAGTAGTTAGTTATATGTTTAACAAGCAGTCACTGCCATGCAACAAGAGTACTTTGAAGCAGTAGTTGCTGCCATGCAACAAGCCGTGTACCTGCAGGCCAACCCCCTCTAGCAGATAAACCTCGGGGGAAACACTGCATACTTATCGATTTTTTTAGTCCAAATTATTAGTTTTGTTCAATGATGATGATCATGATTGATGTCAGTTAAATACTTTCCCACCTCGATGTCAGAAGATGTAATCCTCTTAGTTTCCTGTAATTCCAGGTGATCATCATAGTTCAGTTCAACAACAGATATTTCCATTCCTTGTCTCGCAGCATCATTTTTTTAAATCTCCAGATACTTTCAGCCCTAATTATATCATCTACAGTGATCACTTTAAGAGGGCTTTCTCTCGTCTGGTCGATACACATATGGCAGGATAATGCCCACAGCTCTCAAGGCCAAGTGGGATTGATGTATAATGGCGGGAGAAGCAGAGACAGTCGTGTGTGCACATACATTAGTTTGACACAAAAAATTGAGAAACAAATGGACGGTAAAAGGATGCGAGGCACGCAAAATGACACACACACAGAGCACAGTTTATAATAATTGGGTTTTTTGGTTTTTGGGTACAGAGAGGACAGAAGTATTCCCATTTATCATTAACTTGTCAGTGCCATAACATCTGCACACTTTTATTCTCCGAGGGCCAGCTGAGAGGACACTCTGTACCCGAGTGCCATGAAAACACTTGACGACATCTGGTAACATGGAGCTTTTTTTCACACTCAAGGTTCTACGTATAAAAAAAATACTCATAATCTCTCGAATAGGAAGAAGCAGGAGGTATGATCACAGAATGTAAGTGTTCTCAGACATTGTTCCTCAAGTGCAGCCATGGTCACAGAAGCTTTGATGAACAAGTCACGTGTTTTTATGAAAATGGTCCAGAACTCCTTAACATCAGAGATGTAGCTATAAGTTAATCTGTCAGTCAGTATGCTTCTAGTTATTTTATCAAAACTAGAGTATTTTTATTACTTGTAGTTCCTTTGAGGCTGAGGTTCTTAGTACATTTTTCACATCAGAAATAATAGTCAAGATGTTTCCATGACATCCTTTTAACAATATGTTTATTGAGTTTAAAAAAAAATTCCAAGACACACAATTAATTAAATAAATTCTAAGGAAAAAAAAAAAAGAAGATATACACATGCACATATATACACATTTATAAAATAAGGGGGTAAAAAAGTAAAATATAATAATACAAAATTAAAAAAAACTTTAATTACAAAATGTTGCAACATTATTACTGTCCGTATTAAATAAAAATAACCAGATGGAGTACATTGCCATACATGATTTGTTAATCACAAATATTCTGCCCGAGAACAGTTTCTGCAAAAATGACCACAATTACAGACATTGCCAACTCTTTACCAGCCTAGCTCAAAATATGTGACAGGTCTTTATCCTGAAGAAAATTAATATGTAGGCCCCAGATATCGTCAAATAATTCTCGTTTGTCTTTAAGTGTATATGTTATCTTTAAGTGTATATGTTGTCTTTAAGTGTATATGTTATCTTTAAGTGTATATGTTGTCTTTAAGTGTATATGTTATCTTTAAGTGTATATGTTGTCTTTAAGTGTATATGTTATCTTTAAGTGTATATGTTATCTTTAAGTGTATATGTTATCTTTTCCAGAGCCAAGCACAGAAACATTTCCATGACATCCTTTTAGTGTTTTTCTATCATATATGTTATTTTTGAGCTGATAAAGAATCCCCAGCTGACTTGTACACATGAAGCCCTTTTACACATCAACAGCTCTCACTAACACGTCTGGACATTACCTAGATAGTCATGTGAGAATATAAACGTTTGAACCTGTTGACCTGGACTTTGGATCGATTGATCGGTCGATTATGCCTACGGCTCATGGAGCAGAGGCCACAGTCAGCCAGAGTTTTGTGTCCTGAGGATTCTCCTAGGTGAGGAACCCTCTTCTGCCAGGATTTGACTCTTTTGTCTTTCTTAATGTTTCTGTAGCATAATGGGTTTTCCCCCATTTCCGGCTTCTAGTGTGTTTTGGTGTTAGTTTGTTAGTCCCCTAACCTTACCGTTAATATCCAGGTAACGGTTTACAGTCTCATATCACATCATGAGGCCAGATAGGTTTTGGGTTGTGTACGAGGTATCTCAGCACGTCAAGCCTATAACCAACTCCTGTTACTGTGTAGTGAAAGCTGCAACCAAAGCGAGCATTTTCCTCCCAGCAGAAAAAGACAGAGTAATGTGTATAAATACTGTCGTGATTTTAACTCTGAAACAGTCACCAGTACACGAGAGTCCTCCACTAGAACAAAGAAACACAAGGATAAGAAACTACAAAATAAAACAGGAAACACTGAAGACAAACCTATAGGAACCCATCAACACAAGGAAACATTAACACACAAGGGAAACAAGCAACACTAGGAAAAAACGGGGAAACTCACAAAATACACTTTGTCCCTCACCTGGCTACACCCTGAAACATTGTCCATCACTCCCAGAGGCTGTAGTGTTGTGTGATGATAGCTGATGGGTTCTGGGATTGGTCTGGGAATTGTCTGACGTTACTTTGGGAAAGGGGCTCGAGGCCACATTATTTACAGTGACCAAACTGTATATGGAGAATATGACATACTATGAAAAACTGCAGCTGTTTGATGTTTTAATTGTGCTATCAAAATGCTGCCTACTTATGTAAATTACTTCAGCATCCATCCACTATAGATTCTCATTCAGTCTTCTGAACTCAATTAAATAAAATTCTCTTTTTGTATCACTCTCTCTCTCTCTGCTCATATCTCTCTCCTTGACTCCTGACAGTCTTCTTCTGCATATCATCGACCAACGGCAATGATGCTGGTTATTAATTTAATCAGTGAATAAACAATAGGATGTCCTCTCCCTCCCCTCTCTCTCTCTCTCAGTGACTCTGAAAGAGTGTTACCCTCATAAAGCTCGGGCTGACGGGGATGAATAGCAAGAAGAGATGAGCTGGATAATTGAGAGTAATTAACATGCAAAGCAGTCGGCTCACGTCTTCATGTTCAAGAGGAGTGGGAGACTGATGAAGAGATTGAGGGACAGGATTGGGGTTGGGGTTTTTAGGTGCTCTAGTTAGTAGGGATGTTCCCAGCTGATGCGCACTAACCACTAGGCTACCAGCACCCCTCAATGTTTACTCTGAAAGGAAAATTAATTGTTAGTTTGAATTTCTTTTTAATTGTATGTTGAACAATAAATTAGTTTAGCTCTGATTGATGATGATGATTACAGATTTTAACTGTAATTACTTATTGCTTTGGAGTAAGCAATCCTGCTATCATTCAAGTCAGTAAGCTTCTCAGCGTTCAGTTTCTATGCTCCCTATATCTGGAACAAACTCCCAGAAAACTGCAGGTCTGCTGAAACTCTCAGCTCTTTTAAAAATCGAGGTTGAAGACTCACCTGTTCACAGCTGCCTTTCATTAAACAGCTTTAATAAGATTTTAAACTTTAACTCTGCACTGTAACTTTTAACTCTTTTTATATTTTTTATTTATTTATTTCAATTCATTTCATTTGAATTCTTTTTATTTGAACATATGTTCAGATTTAATAATTTCAGTGATTTTTTAATTTTCTGTTTTAATGTTTCTGTTTTTTCCTCTGTCATGATGCTTTGGATGTTTTGTGTGAAGCACTTTGAATTAACCTTGTTGTTGAAATGTGCTATATAAATAAACTTGCCTTGCCTTCTCATTCTCAGGAAGGGTAATGTCTATTTAGTATTTCATGACGATACGACTGTCATTATGAAATTGGAGGTTTGGGCGACTGAAAGACAGACAAACCCGCACATCAACTTTGCCATACAGAGCCACACTATGCGGATAGGAATAAGAAATGGCTGCTTTCTATAAGTTGTAATACTGCAGAAGTATTTGTGTTTTCACTGTCCGCTATCCCCTAAAAAATGAACACAACCATCATCAATAAGGATAAATTATACATGCTGTTTCCCTGCAATAAAAAGTCAAATAGTCAATTACATTTTAGTCAAGAAGGTTCTCCGTGCAGCTATGCAGGAAGACTCTAATTGACCTGGCAGCAAATCCATACTCTCTTCTTGCTTGATGTAATACCTCGGTAATCAATACTCTGCTGAATCGCAACAGTCTTTAAGTCTATACCCTTCAAGATTCACTCTGCGATGTGGAAAAAGTCCTGTTTGACGTTGATCTGACTCGGTAAACGACGTGTTGATGGCCAGTTTGACACATGGCTCCATGCACGGTTTATAGGATTAATCTATGGTCACTGTAGGATTGTAGGATTTCCCTCGCAATCTAAATGCCTATATACATATCTTCATAAATGCAGAATCTGAACGCAAGGATTATGACTGTTGGTATACTGGAAGCCCTTTGTTCCAGTTTTTTGTCAGATTGTGTTTTGTGTGGTGTAATGCAGAAAACAGTCCATTTGGTAAAAAAGAAAAAGCAGAAAACCCCTGCTGGCCGAAATGCAATCTCAGTATCCGTCGGCTATTGTGGATAAATTATTTAGCTTCAGTCTTTTATCGACCTATCATTTTTATTTTGCTGTCATTTATTTTTTTAATTTATTTTTTAGTTTACAGGGACATTGCATATTAATAAACATTTTGGTAAATATGCCAGAGTTAGCCAAAACGAAATGAAAATCTGTTGTCCCTGGCCAGATTTTATAAAAGGCTCCCCATAAAAAAACAAATTCAAACATCGCTAAAAGCTACAAAAGTAGAAATATCATGACAGGTAAGCAGCCACAGGAGAAAATACATAAACCATGCAGGATACACATAAAGCAGCATTTGGTTAATATTAAAAAATGTATATCATGCAGGACAGACATGGAGCATTGAGCAGACATAACAATGTACCAAAGAAAAAAAAAAAAAAAAAAAAGTATTCGTAAAAGCACGTATCCAATAACTTACTAAAGTAAATGTAACGTGCACACAACAAGACAACATGTAACATTATATACAATAAACACGTACTAATTACATAAGGCCACATATAAAACATTGAGTGAGCTATACCTGAAGCTCACCTCAGCAGATATCTGCAGATGTAAATGTCTAATCTCAGTTTTTTCAGTTCTAAAAAACATTGAAGGTTAATGTAACGCTCAGTCTGACAGCAAATGCAATATTCAATTCAATGAAACGCAAGTGTATGAACAATGTTCCATAAAGCAGAGGTTGAAATAAAGCTGAATTTTACACAACACACACAGACATTTCCTAAATCATTTGAACAGCAGCTCTTTATATGATCATATCCCAGTTTCGATGTCCTGAACGCCATCCTTTATTTTGATCATCATTATCAGCATTTTGTGTCAAAAACCCCCCCAGCTTACTTGTATGCTTTACAGCAACTCATTTTGTTGATATATAGGCCGGCCCTTTTCATATTGATTGATGTATTTTGGCATTTTCCATCATCAGGCAACCAATCTTTTAGCTTGAAGGAGACACAAATCTATACGGGCACAGTTACTCTTGGTAGAGATAAACTCTCTGGAATGAATGACTCCCTGCTGAGCCATACTCACATTTCCGTATGACTCTATCTTCCAGGTTTTTTTTGCATGGTTGTTGGAAAGTTGTGGAATAAAGTGAACGTGCACCGTGTTTTGTCCAGTGTTAACATAGCAGCTAAAAGTCACTCTTGTCTGTTTTCAGCTATGGCTCCAATCTGTATTTGCTCTATTGTAGTTCTGTGCCACAAGCAGTGAAGTGTGTGGATTAACACATTTGGTTTTCCCCTGAATGGGGAAAATGTGGGGATTAAGGCATGTTGGCAGTCTGGTTATGATTGGGTCAAACACGGTTTGATCCTGTATACATAATCCCACGTCCCAGGGGATTGTGTGAGAAAATGGTCTACAGTAGTACTTACCGCAGTGTCAGTGTGTATGGAGAGAGAAGTGGGTCAAGCACAAACACTGTGCTTTGATGTTACAAAAATCATCACTTGTGCGTTTAAATGGGTTTTGTGTTTCTTAGCTTCAATGACTTTAGCTTTTGAGCATCTTAAATACACATTTTTTAAATCTATTTTTTTCTTTGTCTCTCCTTCATCACCGTTCCTCTTGCTTTTTTTTTTATCACTTTGATGATCACTGTTGATGTTAAGTCCCCTCACCCAGGGTGTTTATGCTCTCCAGTGCATGCTCATCAGGAGTAGCAAGCCTCACTCTGATTGCTCCCCCTTCATCAAAATGACACTACCAGAGGGAGCGAACAAAACAGGGATGCTAATCAGATTTTTTTTAATTGTCTCTTCGAGAACTTATGAGATGGCCCTTACTTCTTCATAAGCTGATTTCCCAAAGACACAGTGAAGGAGGCAGATGGGGGAAACATGGCTGCTGCTGTGTTGATATGAAATGACAGGGTGTGGAAAGGGAGACAAGAGCGACTGAAGGAGAAACACACGCATACACAAACACACAAAAACAGCTGGTTTACGGAGCAGAATTTGTTGTTTAAATTGAAACAAGAAAACATGTTATCTTAAGACATTGTTGTGTTTCTGAAGCCGTCAAGAAGCGTTGTTAAAAGTTAAAGATCAGAAGTATATTTTTCAGTTAAGTCGACTCTTTAGGGAAAATAAAGTGCGCCGAATAAACACGTGGGAGCAATGAATCTATTTCCACCGCTGTGACCTCTCACTCTGTCATTTTTCTCCTCTACACTTTTCTCATGTGGGAGGCGTTCAGAGCCCGTAGGCTGCAGAGTGATGTGCTAACACAGTTTCATATACAGTGAAGTGCTCCACCATGAAGCATCTTCAGAATGTGAGGAATTCTTCAAAAACGATGAGTCCTTTGTATGTGGGCAGAATGTGGAGTTTAAAAGATTCAAGGACCCCATTTAATTCGCTTTCAGAACAGGTTGTTGTGTTGGATGTTTGTTATTTAAAGAAGAAATGTTTAAGGGCGCGGTCGCACTGGCCATCTGTACCGTGCCGTACTCGAGCACGATTGGCCCCCCGCCGCGCCAATCCCACGCTGGCCGGCACGGCCCGCGGTCACACTGGCCAGGACTAACCGTGCCTAAAAGCACGATCACCTCTTGTACATACAATGTGTCATTTTGTAATTGAAATGAATATCTTGGTAGATATTATTACTGGCAACGTGCCAAAACACTCACAAAAAGTCAAGTCTTTTTTTTTTTTAAATGTCTGAAGCCCACAATCACATATCGCACTTATGACAATGACATCACAATATGTAAACCGGGGGGGTTTCATCCCATGTTGTTGAATACCAAAACTTTGTCCCCGACCTCTGAAACTCATGCAGGAGAGCAAAATACCATTTAGTGACAGCATCAGACACATTGGGCTTTCAACTTGTTCACATCAGAATTTATTAAAAAGCCTAGGCTACAGTCTATGGAGGTATCTTATCCAATTAGTATCTCATTGGTCTTGATATGAGGCCATTTTGTTGTTGATTATTTCTGGAAAACCCAGAACCAAAGTCTACAATTCTACAATTCACTTATCAGACGCTTTTATCCAAAGTGACGTACATCAGAGAGTAAGAACAACACAAGCAAGGATCTAGAAAAGAGGAAACAATGTGAGTAAGAGCAAACGATCAGCTTTGAGTCTGATTGGACACACAGGTGCTGACAGGAAGTGACCAGAGGCAAAGCACAACATTGAGGGCAGTTCTTGAGAGCTCTAATCAGTATAGAAACCATCTTATAAGTCGTCGTTATCAAACAAAAACCATCGTCATTACCATCATCATCATCAATAATATGGAGACCATCATCATTAAGTTAGTAGGTATTCATGAAAGAGCTGGGTCTTTAGCTTTTTCTTAAAGGTGCAGAGGGACTCTGCAGATCACATGGAGTTTGGAAGTTCATTCCACCACCGGGGGGCGACAGAGGAGAAGAGTCTAGTCAGCGTCTTAGGACCCTGTTGTGAAGGTTGGATCAGACGCCTTTCATTGGCAGAGAGTAGTGGTCACTGGTATTCTGTTTTTTTTTCTCTTGGGCTTGGGCCAATAATGTCACAAAAGCTGAGGTCAAAGTGATGAATATTGGATTCTGACATCCCAGAAGAGCTTTCACGACTCACCAAATATGTTTAAAAAAGTAGTTTTTCTGAAAAAATTCCTTTTTAAGCCGACGTTTTGTTGACCTATCCTTTCCTCTGCAAGCTCTATCCCTCTACAGGAAAGGTTACTTTCACCCTTGCTACTGTCATAATAACCTTGTCGTTATCCTCAGGAGGACCGCCTCTGCAGGACAGATATACATTCGATTAGAATTGAGCTTTGGTGTTGGGATGTTTTTCTCCTTTGTGAATAAATGTTGAGTAAACATCTGGTTTCATGTGGTAGCAAATGTCCCTCGTTCACCTCAGCTAAGATCACAGGATCAGTGTGGCCTCTCTCTCACCTACACAAAATGTATACACGTTTACACGCCTTAATATAGACTCAGCTTGACACTTTTCTAAAAGGAAACATTTGTTTTATGTGACTAATTTTATGATTTGTTTTTTTGGAGTGGATGCTAATTGAATGCCTATGACTGCAGCCAATTTCATGTTTGTTGTTCTGCTGTGATGAAAACAAGTCAAAAGCCTCGAGTCTGATGGCGGTACATTTACACAGCAGGCCTGTAATCTAATTTCTAGACTTCCACTTAGGTGCCAACCAAAATATCCTGTTAGGATCTTCCAAGTATTGCAGAATGTGTGAGGGCTCTTAATGTAGGTGTAGAAGAATTTCTTGAAGCTGTAGACTAAAATACACAACTCCATATGCCATACACACAGACTACAAAACCCATTAAATCTACAATAATGAAAAAATCTTTATCTCAAGTTGAAGCATATTTAACTTGCAAATATGCTTACACACCACACTTCAATCTGTATGCATCAAAGTAAGGCAGACGATCATTAGTCTTTTTGTAAAAAAGGCCCTTCAGGCTCCCTGCAGGCGGTGCTGCCCCTTCACCCCGGTGGACCAAATTGGCTCCACAACAATGTTAGAAATCTTTAAAAAGAGGACTATCTGCCTCTATTCCCTGTTCAAAAATACTTCAAAATGAAAATAAAATAAAAAAAGGTTCACATATTTCTTTTCACCACAGAAGAGACAAGAACCCTGCCAACAATATGTTTATTATGTAAGACAAAGAGAAGCAACTTTAATGACTTTTTTTAAAACTCTATATAACGCATGGTTATATCACAGATTCTCTGGATGAAGATGTTTTAATTAGGACGGACTTGAGCCAACAGAGGCGTCGAGAGGGATCAAAGAAAATATGTTGATGAGATAAAAAATATATGTTGCCATTGAGATGTCATTATTTTTAAGGGTGATGGAGATGCACGAGATGAAAAGCAAAAGCCCCCTGCTGGAGTCTTGACTCTTATAGTTGTGTTGAAGGGTGAGGATAAATGTTGTGATGTGGAGCAGAACATCTGATGGGGGTAGGACCCCTTGGAGCGAAAAAAAAAAGATGTAGACTGGAGATAAGTGGGACGGAGGAAGATTGCTTGGATTTGATTAGAATGACAACCGACGTCAGCCGAGAGAGGACAGTTTCACACTTTGACAGCACTGAGATGATTTGGGTTCAGGCGAAATATGATTGGTCAAAGGGAAATGGTAAAATAACCACAGTAAACTTTTGAATTCAAAGCGTACACTGTGTGTAACTTGGACATAGTCAACCGGATGCTAACTGACATAAAAAAGCAATGAATTGTGAAATCTTGCCATCTCCATCTTGGAATCTGAAAACCGGATTTGAGGAGATTCCAACAAGAAGATAAAAAGTGAAAAGTGAGGGACTGGCAAATCCCTAATGGCTATCAAAGTCATCCCCAAGGTAAAACATTTAGCTGGCTAATTAGCTCATTAACCATTAATGAGATTCCATACGAGGTGGTCGCAGATGGAAGTTGATGTTTTATTCGACTAAAAAAAGGTTAGATTCAAGATTCAAGATTCAAAAAACTTTATTGTCTATCACACTGTGACAGAGGCTCAACATGAAAACATACAAACATTCACACTAACACTCACATCAGGTCATAAATAGCTAAAAGTACCCTAAATAGGTAAAAACACATATGCACAGCATTTAAAAAACATTGCTTATTTAGCCTGGTTTAAAATGCGTATTGCAGTGGGAATAAAAGAGTTTCTGTAAGTTTTCTTTTTCGCCAGTGGTACTCTAAAACGACTGCCTGAGGGGAGCAGCTGAGACGAGTGGTGAAGGAGGTGTGAAGGGTCCTGAGTGATGCAGACTGCTTTCCTTTCTGCTGCTCGCATGTAAAGTTAGGAGAGTTTGTTGAACATAGAGAAGTGGTTGCTCACAAACGGGGTCGGACTTTTGGAGCAGTTGCTGCTGCTTGGTATGAAGCTTGGTTTTGATTGAAATGCAAATAGATCAAACCGTTTAACCATGGGTTAACACTCACAGAAAACTTGTGTTTCTACGTTTTAAAAATGCTGTTATTGTTACCATAATATAACTGTTTTTGGAGGGCTAAAAGAGATGTTGACGTAGCCTGTAATGCATCATCTTTTAACAGGAGCAAGTGAAGTAGGTTAGAACAATATTTTTAGTAACAGCACTGAACAGAACGTTTTTTTTTTTTTTTTACAGAAGGCAAAGTAGAGTATAAAGATGCCCCAAAAAGAAAAACATCCAAAATGAATCAACATTATGAGGTTGATAAAAAACTGTGGTCTACAGTGTTGTATGAGACATAAGCCCAAGCTAAAATCAATGCTGCATAATTTCTTCTGGACAGCAGCAGCATTCAGAAATGACTTTAAAGGGGTGCATGCAGTTTCATAGATTGAAGGCTGGTGCTACACTGACCGAGCTGCGAGGTTTCGACAACGTCTTTTTAAAGAGCTGATGAAATCCTGCCAAGCTGCTCTGTGTCAGCTTCATTCATATTCTGCCCCAGTTTCCAGCAAGTACAGTCAGTAGGTTAAGTAACACAGCTTTTTTTATGATCTCTTATAACGGTGATTAAAGGGATACTTCACCCGTTGAAACATGAATCTGTATTGACATTGGGTCATATATGTAGAAATGTGAAATACATTTTGAAGTTGGTGTCTTCTTGGCTGAGAAAAGGCAGAAAGTGTCTTTTTGGCTCATGTTGATGAAAGACACCAAATCCCAGAATGCACAGCACCGCAGGCCACTCCCACTAAAGTCCTCTAGTTCAGAATCAGAAATACTTTATTGATCCCAGAGGGAAATTCGATCAATACAGTTTCTCCAAAATATACAATACAGCAGTAGAAATGAGTTCCCACCCACTGATCTGTGATTGGTCTGTAGCTTCAGTGGTCGAAAATATGAGGAACTAGCGTTGTAGTTTCACCCCGCTAACCACAACAGCTACCAGTGACGCAAAAATCGTCATCTTGCGTCACTGGAAGCTCCTTTACAGACTCAGAAATACAAAGATTTCCCATCTCAGGGGAGAATGAGGGCGGGATGCACGACCATTCAAAAATACTACCAGGTTTCTAATGATACAAAGATTAATGCAAATAGGTGAAGTATCCCTTTAAGAATTAATGCGTATTCCTACAATAAATATAAAAACTGAAGTATTTTTATTAACAAAAAAGAAGAGGCAGATCTTGTTGTGCTGACTGAGGCCAAGGTGTCAGGATTCACAGATGTGGAGTAAATGGCTTATGAGCATGAACTGTTTGGCGTCTAGAATGTCCTTGGTTTGAATCATTTAAATGCAAGGCTTCATTATATTTCCTGCATTTAACTATTAACCCTGTTTTTTTTGTAAGGATCAATGAGGCAAAGTTTGCACGGCTTAATTTGTATTCAGGATCTGTAGAGGATGCAGTGTGTATTAAAGATGTTCTCGGCTCTTATTAATATCAACTAAAATGTATTGAAGACTAAGAATGCTGAATACCTAAGCAGTGATTAGCATTTTTGTTAAGCTGCACTGGCATAACCTTACTCACTCTTTCTTTGTAGCTGTCTCCTGTTGACTCACACACAAACACAGTAACACACCCACATACATATAAAAACTACTGCAAGTTGAAGTAAAGAAAACAATGAGGTAAAAATGTCAAAATAGGGAAGTGTCACCTTCCATAAAGAATCTTGGCATCAATCATGTGTTCAAAATAAAAATACAATAAAATAACATTTGACTCATTAATTGCAAATACAAGATCTTAAAGGCTCAGATTCAGACGGGGAAAGAAACAAGATTCAAGATTCAAAATGTTTATTGTCATGTGCACAGTAGGAAACATGTTTCCCTGTACAATTAAATTCTTTCAATCGAATGTAAGTTTACACTGCTAGTTAGCATAAAAAATAAAATTCTGGTTAGACTAAGGCAGCGGTTAAGGTAGCAATAATAAATTTACTTCAGCTGGCTGCGTTAAAAAAGATAAACGAGGCAAATAATGAAATGTTGAGACTTTTGGACGTGCAACAACCAATAATGCATTTAAGTTGTGAAACTGTCGCAATTTACTTAAATGAAGACGCATTTATGATAAATTATTAGATATAATAAGATATGATGTCACTAATGCACACAATAGGACATAAGATATGTGACTACTATGTTGCATAAATCAAAAATAAGAGGATATTTTCATTTCATTTCATTTTTATTGGTTCCGTACATGTCAAAATACACAACAGAAGAAAAAAGAAAAAACGATTCACACTTCATCCCATGTACGGAAAGGAGCAGGGAGAAGAATAAATCTTGTTTTGCCTGCCCCCCTTACTCAAAAAGAAAACAATAAATGTCTGGATGGTCTGTCCAATTACAATCAATGAATGAATACCAACAAAAACCAAATCTGACAATTCAGTCTTCACTTCCTCAGAAATAAGACACACAAATCACACTAACTGACACTTTCACACAGTCTGGTAACTTTGTTCTTGTACATTTTCTTAAACTGAAATATCTGAACACAAATCATTTTTTAAAGAATTCCACAATTTAATTCCAATGACAGAAATACACTTCTGTTTTAAAGTTGTCCTCGCAAACTGAGGCTTCAAATTACATTTTAGAAGAAGGCAACAGATTTTGAAGTCATGGCTGAAGATTCTGTGTTTTTTTTTGACCGTCCATTTCTCCTGAACAAAACCCCCGACTAGTCCTTATAGTTTGTCACTTGACTGCAGTATCAGAACAATAAGGTCCAATGACTGTACATGCAGTGTCATATAGATTGAAGGCTGGTGCTGACCTAGCAGCGAGACGTGTGTGAGAACATGCTGCACAGAACCCGTCTCCCCTCCTCCGTCAGACGTCCCACTGCGGCAGTCAGTCATCAGGACAGACAGGCGGAGTGCTTGTTATCTCTGCTCTATTAGGCTGATACACCACATGCTCTGTTGAAACCTCCTCTAATGACATTGTTACATGTTGCTCTGAGTGTGTGTGAGAGGTACAAGACGAGATGTGACAGGACATCTTGTCACATTTTGCCACGATGCCCTGGTGTGTTTTCAGGTGTTCAATCACAGAAAGGAAGTGCGTGATGATTTTGCCGCATGTTCAAGCACCAGTTGAGATAAATGAAGTCTGGCTTTTATGTAGTGCTTTATATAAATTCAAATCGTAACATTATTGTTTTGTCTTTTTTATCCTACTACAATTTTAAATATTCTTCTCCTATGTATTAATTTTAATATCTTATTGCTTTTATGTGTCGTTTTTTATTTTTTCATTTCACTGAAACTACTTTTTCATCAATAACTTTTCTGCACTCTTGTAAAGCACTTTGAACTGCAATTTAATTTGTCTGAAAGGTGCTATATAAATAAAGTTTGATTGATTTCATTGAAGATAAAAGATGCTCAGTACTTTGTATGGCACGTAGTACCGCACTACATTAGCTACACCTGCCAGTAAATAGTCTGCTCTTACAAATTGTGAAAAATGATGAGTTGCAGCTCGTGCTCTTCAGGGACCCTGCAAAGTCTGTTCTCAAAATTATAGTTAAATTTTCTCAGGATATTCTATAAATCATCTTAATCAACCTGCTGTGTACCTTTTTCTGTCACCTCGAGAACTGACAAAGCAGTCCCGTAAAACCCTCATATGAATGCACTCACTCTTTTTTAAGGGACAATATGTAACAATTTACCTTTCAAATGTCTGATTATTATACATTTTGTTAGGCTCTCAATCAATCAATCAATCAATTTTTATTTGTATAGCGTCAACTCATAAATATACACAACAAATATGACATGCCGAACACATGCTTAAGAGACCATTGTTGTTTGGTTTTCATACAAAGATCAGATTTTTTGTTGTTTGTGAATGTCTTCTGTCGTTATACCTGCGAGCCACAATGTTGGTAATTAGACTGAAGTAACGCTAATGAGGATTCCCAAACACACACTCAAACACACACCAGTCCTCGTTAGTACCATTGTTGATCTTCCCGCCGAGGTTACAGAGCTAAGCAGTGTTCATAAAACTGCTTTCTAAATCGAGATCCGCTCTGAAACTCAGATTCTATCTGTACCCACTAATTACCTGCTAACGTTGATAAGTGATCTTCATCCCTACAGAGAAGCCTCGTCACTCCTCCTTTACTTTAGGAAATTCAAACTCAAAAACTGATATTTTTTCAAATTAAATACCCAATTTATGTTGCTTAACTATATGAACTCAACATTTGTCCAATAATATCTTAAGTCCAGAAAGTTATTTTTTTCTGTCATGTTACAGATTTTAAAGAAATGTTCTTTTACAGTGTTACCTCTTATGTTACTGCTTCAAGGTGTTCTTATTGTTTGAAACATCTTGGCTTTAAAGGTCCCATATTCTGCTTTTTCTGGTTTTATATGCTCTTTAGTGTGTTTTCCAAGTGTCCTGTGCATGTTTAGGCACATCTATGTGCAAAAATTCAAAGTCTGCAGAAACGCGGCTTCTCCTACGTCCTCCTGTTAGCTGTAGCATTAGCTGCATGTAACGCTCGGTTCTAGCCCCCCTCGAAAAAAATGTGTCAGTGTGAGATCACTGATCTAAGCCCATTGGCTCGTTGTGGCCCTGCAGCTCATGTTGAAATTTCCGAGACGCGTGCTGAGCAACTGACCAATAACGACAGAGCGGATCGGCAGACCAATCAGAGCAGACTTGGCCCACGTGGGGTCTAACAGTGGGGGCTCAACAGAGTGTAGCTGACGGACTCAGAGCGGAGAGGGAGCAAGGAGGAGCAGTACATGAAAACAGACACTTTTTTATAACTTTATCTATTGTGAACGTACAAAAGTAGGTACATAGATTAAATATATGAACCCCAAAAAGGGCAGAATATGGGCTCTTTAAGGTTATCCTGCCTGTTCAAGATAAGAGATGTCTATCTGTTTGAAAGATATAAAATGAATGTTCAGGATAGACGTGCCAGCTCAAAACCATTGCATTACCCTGTTAGCATTAAGTCCAGTGGAATAAAATAAACCTTTGGAAAATGTACATTATATTTTCTTGCTGATAGTTATTCTGTTTGCACTGTAGTTTCTGTCTTATCTACTTTGGTAAAGCAGTCTTTGTGATGTTCTTGTTGTAGTTACAGTATGTTCATAATCTCAAGGAAATCAGGGGCCCTTATAGGATAATACAAAATTAACTTTAGAGTGAAACACAGGGTTTGGCTCATTAAACTTCATTACAATGACGGCGTTTCAGCCATAAGTTTAAAAACACATCAACTCCTCTTTTTATTCTTTGGGTGAAATGTAACTTGATTGTGTTAATTGGGTACGTCGTCCTGTCTGAAGATTGCAGGCTCCTGAATTGAAGAAAGTTAAGATCTAATCATGCAAGACTTTGTGATATCGGCAAATATTGTATTGTTGTCAAAACAGTAGATATTTTATCATATCTTGATGAAACTGATGAAATAGAGGTGTTGGTGGTTTGGGGAGAGCAGTCACAGATTTCTCTGGACTGAGATAAGCTAACTGACTGCTAGCACCAGCTACTTTAACCCTACAGACTTGAGAGTTTAATTGAACTTGGTCAATGGTCAAAAATGGCCAATAGCTAAGAGAAGCGATTGCTAGCTCCAGCTACCATCCCATAGACGTAACAATTTTAGGCTAATGTTTAAGTCTAGCTAACCGACTGGTAGCACCTGAGTATCGATTGAACTTAAAGAATATCCAATCAGTCGTTTTCTGACAAGATTGAACTTTTTGAACAGGTGATGGTTGGCGGATTTTTGTTACCTTTCTAAAAGAGCCAGAGAAGCTGTCACAGGTATCCCGTCTAGGGGTCAGCCCTATGTTCCCATATTTCTAAGATTTTTCTTAAAATTAGGCCCTATGGGGTAGGGTTAGGGTTAGGGGTTATAGTTACCAGATCGGGAGAAAGGGGGATCAAATCTGATACAAATTTATGAAAAAGGAAATGTGGGAACAAATGGCCTAATTTTGGAAAAAAAATCTTAGACACGCTGCCCCTGTCTACACTCTGGGTGGAGCTAAGCTAACTGACAGCTCATTTAAGCTACATATCTTCTTTAAGAGAACGAGTTGGCTTACAGTAGCCTATTTCCATATTTAACAATTAGGCTTTCCAGTTAATGCTCCGTGCTCCCCCAATCTCAGCCTCCTTATTTATTCTTCAGTCCTTTTTTTTTTTGCCCACCTCTGGTGCTTTCTCTTCATATTTTTAAATTCTGTTTGACCTGTTAGCTTGTTGCTCTCTTAACCATCCTCACGCTCCATCTTATAACTCTTTCAACCTCCCCTCGTCTTACTTCATCCGTCTTTTATCTTCTTCTCTTGTTAAGCCCTCCCGTCTGTATTACTCTCTGTTACTAACCCCCCCCCCCTTTGTCTCGTTATTTTGAGGAAGAAAAGACCATGCTGGGTCACAAGAGGAAGACACGAGTGTCTGTAAACGACTGTCAGAGTTAGCTCATTAGAGAGCGGCTCAATAGCTGCTGAGGAGTCAATCTTGTCTGCTGCTGTTGAATGATTAGCATGAGGGAGATAAACGTTGCTGAACCATTAAGGCCACTTTGGGTCCCATTAGACGGCTTTTTTTTTGTGAGATGAAAAATGACAAACAGAAAAATACAAATTTTGCAGACGCAGGAGAGTGAGCTCATGAAGATAACAAGTTTGGAAAATCTCTGATGAAAAGCTAAAGGGACACACGACACGGGGTAATGAGTGTGATGGTGTGTCATTTGTATTCTTTGTACCCAATAAATAGCTCGTTTCAAGCTTCTTATATTAGTCATTTTCTGGTTTCCTTCTCCCCCCGTTTCAGTAATCTGATCGTCTTTTGGTTGAGAGGAAGAAATGTTTGAGGGCTGAGAAACACTTATGTACTTTTTCACAATTTCAAACTTTTTATGAACCGAGAAACGCATCAATAATGAAAGATTAATCAAGACTTCATGCCATCTTTACGACGTCCTAATTGCTGCATCTCTAATCTTTCATTCATCTTTAGATCTGTACTTATTTTTTTATTCATAAACTTCCAGTGTAGACGCTCCAATCCCGGTGTTGACAACTGAACTGTTTTGTATTTATTCCTACATGAACCATCTCTTGCCAACTTGTGGGAGTCAAAGGAAGAAAAATGAAACAAAAATAAACTCAACATGGGAGCGATTATGTTGCCCAGAAAAATCTACCCGGCCTCTCTATCAGTCTGTTTTTTTTTACACGAGGCCTTTGAGGATATCTTGCACATTATCTTTCTGGATTTTGGTGTCCCATACATTACGCTTACTGAATGCGTCTCGATGGAGCCGTAATAAAAGCGAGGCTGTTATTGTTTTGACTGCTTTTCTTTGCTCTTCCTCCGAGGGAAACAAAAAATGACCCTTTTATAAATTCAATATTGATGCTCGTGCATTGCATTTGGGTAGTATCTCATTCATCATCTCCTTACGCTGGCTCCCAGTTACTGCTCGCATCAAATTTAAAACTCTGCTGCTCGCTTACAAAACAGAGACAAAAACGTCTCCTCCTTACTTTAACTCATCCAGGTCTACACTCCCTCCCCCCCACTACGCTCTGCCAATGAAAGGCGTCTGATCCAACCTTCACAACAGGGTCCTAAGACGCTGACTAGACTCTTCTCCTCTGTCGCCCCCCGGTGGTGGAATGAACTTCCAAACTCCATGTGATCTGCAGAGTCCCTCTGCATCTTTAAGAAAAAGCTAAAGACCCAGCTCTTTCATGAATACCTACTAACTTAATGATGATGGTCTCCATATTATTGATGATGATGATGGTAATGACGATGGTTTTTGTTTGATAACGACGACTTATAAGATGGTTTCTATACTGATTAGAGCTCTCAAGAACTGCCCTCAATGTTGTGCTTTGCCTCTGGTCACTTCCTGTCAGCACCTGTGTGTCCAATCAGACTCAAAGCTGATCGTTTGCTCTTACTGACATTGTTCCCTTTTTTCTAGATCCTTGCTTGTGTTGTTCTTACTCTCTGATGTACGTCGCTTTGGATAAAAGAGTCTGCTGAGTGAATTGTAGAATATTTTGAATAAACTCAAAATGACCCCTAAACCATCTAATCCTTTGTTCATTTTGTGTTTTCCAGGTGTGCATGTGAATGTGAAGCTCCCTTGGTTTTGACAGCGAGGGGCTACCTGCGGAAAGATGAGGAAGAGCAGAAGTGTTCTCACTGTGTCTCCAAACAATGTAAGTCGTCTCGCCCCCTACGTCCCTGTGTGATTGTACCGTGTTTAAAAATAATAAAACTGAGGTTAAGACCCTCGTTAGTGCTCAGGGAAAAGAGCTACCTAAAAAGAAGAACAGAAATACGTCATAAAAACTCTACAGTTCGATAATAAAGACAGAAAAAAAGCGTCATAAACTCAGACTATAGCAGACAATAAAGTTATGTGAGTGAAATTGACAGAAGCAGACTTCTCTCAGATTATGAGACTCATAGGAGGAATACAAGAGTTTTCAAAAGACATACATTGTGAAACTTTCGATCAAAGCTGTGACTGTAGCCTGTTGTGTCTTTTATCTTTCCCCAACTTCCTGTAAAAGGTACTAACAAGGAAAAGAAGAAGCATAAATACAAAACAGCCGAGTGAATATCTATAACAACGGAGGAGCAAGCTTGACAGGACATAGATTTTTTTTTTAAAGGATGTGTCACAAGAACAACACGTTGGTTAGCAGCAAACTCAAAATAAGAATAGGTGAGTGGCTAATCTGCAGCTTTTATTATAAACCCTCTTCCTGCTTTATGCCGATGTATCTGTAGCATCTCTATGGGGCACCCGCTAATCCAGCACCCCCTTCTCCCTGTGTTTTGACGGATGTTTTTCTCTGCTCCACCTGGCTCTCTAACTTCTCCATTACGTCTCATTGGCACAAAGTTTACTTTTTGTTAGCACCGTAGCTCTCCATCTTGTGCCTATACTTCCCCTTGTTTCTGTCTCTTAGCAGTTTATTGGTGTTTGCACATCCTGTTTGTAGCCTGTTGGACCAGGTTACTCTGTGGCACAATAACAATTGTCAAATATTCATGTTTTTTTTCTCGGACCTTGATGTGAATTTAATATTATTGATAAGCATCGGCTTATTGCAATTTCACACGTGTACAAACAGCAGCTTTATCAGCTGATGTGTAAATAAATGCGAGCGATTTGATGCGAGTAGCTCTCAGATGAAGAAAGGTTGGAGACCCCTGGTTTAGATAAACGTGTGGTATACTGTTACAGTAAAGGTATGCTTCTCTTCTGAGGTAACCTGGTGAAGGGAAGGAAGAGACTGTGTTCATGGTCAAGTATCGAAAACAAATCTAATCCAAGTATTCTCAAAGACACTAAGCTTTTGTTTTTTTAAGGACATCTACTTCCTGTGAGTCCAGAACATTTCCACAAAGATCGTCCTGCATCAGACCTTGAATGCAAAATGCTTTTACAAATCACTTTGCATTGACTATAAAACCTTGGTAAGGACTACTGTTTTACATTTACACAGGACAGGAGCGTGCAGGTGCTCTTAAGAGTAGCTGTGGGTGTTTTGTACTATTGCTCTGATAGTCCTATGCTGAAGGTGTGGGAGTGTATATTAATCAGTTTCTTTTATTCTCTCTCCATGTCACTCTGAACATGGTGTACTTTTTCTTTTATTAGAGTAGTTTTTACACTTATTCAATCACTGTTAGAATTGTTTCGCAAAATGTCAGAGGAACAAAGAACAAATGTATCATATCACACTTGATATCACACCTGAAATAAGGTTTCTGAAGATACTTGTCACAACATGAAGTGGCTCTGGAGTCTGCTGGCAACCTGCTGTGTTCTTTACATTCATTTATTACCAGCTCTATAGGAGCCAGGCCTCTGGATTTCAAGATCTGCCTTTTCTTTACGTGGAAAGAGGAACAACATTCAGGGGCCATTTAAAATACATTCAGTTTAAATGTAAAGTTAGTTTAATTCATTTAATGCAATATTAGTGATACATTTGTTATTTTCTGTGTATGAAGAATAATATCATCCTTGTGTATGTTAACTTAGCTTAACAGAAAGATTTATTTTGAAGTGGGGTGGTATGAGATGCCGGTCAGCTCGCCCCCTTTCTTGAGAAACTGGTTTGAGTGCCAGCACGGAGGCTTGGCTATACTATACTATATCACTGCAGACGTTTGTACCTTGTGTAACCCAGTGTACTTGTAGTGATGACAGATACATCAAAAAACTCAAAGTACTTGGTCGTTTTCGATTCTCTAATTTTTTTAAAATTTTCAAAATCCACCTTGCTAATACGGAAAAAAAACCTGACCCAAAATTGAATGACCAATGTACGCTACATTCAGCTATATCTTAGTGCTATACCTTACTGTTACCAGTTTGTGATGCCATTCAGAATCCGTCCATGTTTTATACAGTCTATGGAATAAACACGTAAATGAATTGGCTCGCTGTTGGTGAAGTAAAGTGCTAATTTTCCAAATATAACATTCACTTACATCGTCATTGTTTTTTTTTTTTAAAGGTGAAATTTTAAAGTGTTTCCTGAATCGTCTCTGCACGGGACATTGTCATTGGACCGCAGCTCTGACAGGAAGGATTAGGTTTAACTGGCGATGCTTTGGCAGGATTAAGTCGAAGTATAAGTGCGAGTGTCAGCACGTGTTCTTTTATTATTTCACAATCATGAAGCTGATGTTTGTGGATTTGATTATTGGTGTGTTTTAGGGCCTATTGTCTTAGGGTGTATGTGCACATGGATAGGATCTGTCTTCACACACTTTGCCTTGTGTGTGTGTGTGTGTGTGTGTGTGTGTGTGTGTGTGTGTGTGACAATATTGGATTTGCTGCGTGCTGATCAGATCAGAAAACGTCTCGCTGACCTACAGACCTAATGAACTCATTCCCATGCAGATCACAGCTGACAACATCTGATCTGATCGGCTCTGGCTCTCCATCTCTGTGTGTGTGTGGTGGTGAAGTAGGCATGTCACCGTACTGTTTGTGACTCTGTATCTTTATGGAATTGTGTTTTTCACAGGTGCAGAGACATTTACAAGTGCTTCTGGCATGCAGCCAGCCTGTCTCTTATTCACTTAAAATCTATTTCCTCGGGTTAGCAGGGCGGTGTGTCTGTGCACACATCACTCTAATTAAGTCCTTCCACACCATTTGTCCATTTGAGGTGATGTTTCAATTGATCCTTTTAACCTCCTCTGATTCGTGTCAGTAATTCAGTTAAGATTTGTTTGAATTCAAAGGGTTTTATTCAAGCTGGTTGTGTTGATGTCGCTACTATAATATACAGTATATATATATATATATTTTATTTTTTTATTACCTTTTCTTTGGATTTTTATAAATTTTCTTTGGATTTTTCTTTTTTTCTTATTATATTTCATGTTGTATGTATTCTTGTATGTTTAAAAAATAGAATTATATATAAAATGTGCCAGGATGAACAAAATTTGTGATGAAATATGACAAC
>NC_083614.1:31818201-31900701 GCF_963584025.1 Labrus mixtus | reverse complement strand
CTTAAAGAAATCCTAGCAAAAACGTTCCTGTAGAAGAAATGTTTATCTGATCTTTTATCTATAATAATCTATACTCTTCCGTTTTAAAGATTTAAAAAGTGAACATGGAAGGAAATGCAGTTTTTGCATTTTGAGCTTTTAGGAAATCCTCGAAAAAAATATCGTGTTGAAGTGTTTAGAATCAACTTTGGATCTGCAAATAAGTTGACTGTAGTTATCCCATCATTAACTTATTATTAAATCTCCTACTCTAATAACCAGCACAATCAGCCACAGCTGAATTTGAAATAAATCATATTGCTTATTTTCACCAAAAGCCCGACAGTGTAGAATAATAACTGAAAAAAAAACATCAAAGCTCCTGTGAGAAACATGTTTATGATTATTACTGATGCCTCTTCATGACCTACAAAGCAAACAAGACTATCAGCATCAGAATTAAATATTTCTATATGGTTATTTGAAATATCTGAAACAACAGCTGCAGGGTATAGGTGTATCAACAGGAGGCGTCAAAATCATTTCAAGTTCCTCCCTGGAGCTTTAAATTAGTTTCTTATTAATATTCTGATGACAGACTGACCAATGGAGAAGAGTTACATCAGCTTTGATGTGTAAATTGGATTTGATATTTATATGAAATTGTTAGTTTCCCCGAGATGGCAATGGAAATAAGTATAAGCAAATTTAAAGGTTATATATCACAAAAACTAAACAACCAAAAACAAGCTTCTTTTTGAAAACACAACTAAGGAGAAGCCTAACAATCTTCAGAAATACTTTAACCAAAAAACACTAAGATAATCAATTAGCATGAGGAACATCCTCCTCCCACAGAAGGCGCACCATCTCTACAGCGTAGAAGAAGCACACAGCAGATTGGTCGAGTGACCCCAGCCGCCACCTCCCTCCTGCTCTTTATACTCTGCCCACTGATTGCAGAGTGGGCACAGGTGTGCTCGATCAGTGGCTGCAGTGAGGCAACACCTGGGAGCACGAGAGAAGGAAGAAAACAAAAATCACACACAGATAATTCTACAATTCACTCAGCAGACTCTTTTATCCAAAGCGACGTACATCAGAGAGTAAGAACAACACAAGCAAGGATCTAGAAAAAAGGGAACAATGTCAGTAAGAGCAAACGATCAGCTTTGAGTCTGATTGGACACACAGGTGCTGACAGGAAGTGACCAGAGGCAAAGCACAACATTGAGGGCAGTTCTTGAGAGCTCTAATCAGTATAGAAACCATCTTATAAGTCGTCGTTATCAAACAAAAACCATCGTCATTACCATCATCATCATCAATAATATGGAGACCATCATCATTAAGTTAGTAGGTATTCATGAAAGAGCTGGGTCTTTAGCTTTTTCTTAAAGGTGCAGAGGGACGTTTGGAAGTTGGTTATACACACACACACACACACACACACACACACACACACAACACGACGGCACGTAACAGAAATAAAAGAAAATGTAAAGTAAATAAAAAAGACATAATCGCTCCTTAAAGTGACACAAGGAATTCCTTTGAATCCGTGCAGTTCCCTCTCTGTGTAAGTCTGCTCGTTTGTCTATTTCCCACGCGTCACCTCTCATGTCTCATGTGTCTCTTTGATAAGCTCTGCCTGCATGATCATGCCTCATGAGCACTAAATAAACAACACTGACATCCCTCGAAAACAGCCTTCCGGCAAATTACACTTTTTCGAAAGCAACCGTCTAACAAGCTCAGTATTTCATTCCACATGTTGCTTTAGAGACGGTCAAATGGAAATATATAAAAAAGCAGGTTCATTCGATCTCACGTCGAGGATTCACCGATTTTAAATGCAATAAAGAAGAGATGAAGATAAAAAGAAAGAAATGAGACAATAATTCAGCAAACATATTAATATCCTGTTCCTCTGTCAACCCTCTGGGGGGAATATTTCATCACTTTGAGCAGCTTATAAATGCACCTGAATGGATTCCTGAAAAAGCCTTTTGTTCACAGACAACATCCATTCCTCTGTTGCTGCATGAAAAACTTGCAAAAAGTTCCTCAAATACAAATGTTTTCATATTTTCTTTCCTTTTTTTTGTATTTATTTTTTTCATTTAAGGCCCCAACTTTATCTACATCACAAGGAGAGGCTGCCAACATTTCTAAGATTTAATTCAAATGCTAAAAAAACCCTTTTGAGTGTTTATTACAATGCAACCATTATAAAGACATTAGAATCCTGTATGCTCAGGTCCGGTGGGTGTTTCTATTCATATGTGTGTGGATAAAACACAAACACATTATTTAATGTATATGAAACCGCTGGGAGCTACAGTATGTTCAGCTGTAGATGAATGTGTCTTATTTCATACAGTTCTAATCAGTCTCTTTCAGCTGCCTCCCCCTCCCTCCTGTTTCTTCCGCTCATACTCATCTCTTTCATTTTATTTTCTCCAGCCGCCCCCCCTCCCACCCCCTCTTCTCCCTCTCCTGCCCCGTCCCAGCTGTTCTCTCCTTCCTCTCTGTTATCCACTCACTTACTTTTACTCTGTTCCTTACCCTCCCTCTCTCTCTCCGTACCTCCCCCTCTGTAACGGATGGGAAGCAGGTGTTGTTTTCTCAGCTCATCTCTTCATTTCCTCCCTGTTGTTTTGTTGCCTTGGTGTCTTAAATGGCAGGAGTGCGCGGAGGGGTTTTTGTAGACGGTAGGCGGGCGGGTGAGAAATGAGAATAATCAATCTCCGGATGCCCTCAGCCCCAATATGCCAACACAAAAATACCACAAATAATACAAAAAAGGGGGGCAGTTATTCAAAGAGATAGTTTACAGACTGGAGCGGGGGAGTGCAGAATATAAAACGTCCCTTGTTTGGATTAGTCAAAATGAGCTGAGCAGAGTTGATTTGATTGGATAAAAATGTAACATTTTGACATCACTTACCACACCTAGAAGTTCCCCCCCCCAAAAAAAAATATATCATAAGGTTTAGTTTCAATCCGTCTTGTGCACAGATATTGTTTCTACAAACCAACAGATATGATAATCATATTAGTGTATGAACTCTTTCTGTGCCTTAGCTCTTCAACAAAAGTTAGTTGGAAAATATATATTTAATTGAATTGATTCTTTTTTGCTAACACGTCATATGAGCTATAGATTTTTCATGCTCATAAAGCTTCTCTGTAAAACATCAGAGAGAATCAGGGATAAAATATTTCAAAGTCTGATATTGTAAAACTTCCATTAATAGACCAAGCGTTTATTTACTTTAGTCTATGAAATGACCCCGCCTTTAATTATTCCAAACAAAACTTTTGAACAGCAAATATGGAAAAGAATATAAAATTGTACGTTTACCCTTGAAAGAACATTTAACATTGTACAAATTTTGGATAGTAAGAGAGGGAGAGACCACTGATAATATCATCTCTAACGAGTGCTGTGCTGGTCTATGGAGCCGTACATTTCTATAGTTGTTTAAATCTGTTATAGGGTTAAAATTTAGCTTGAGAGACTAAATGAAAACATTTACTTTCATAATCTCAACGTTGATTTCCGTCTCCAACGGCAGCACAGGCAGCAGAGTCATCTCCTCCTCTCCTGTCGCTCTGTGACATTTAACTGTCTTTAGTCTTTATCCAGATCATCATCATGCGGTAGACTCTGATTCTAATGGAGACCTGTCTTTATTTGTCAAAATGTGCATCAACATCAGGCTAGTAAAAGGGAATGGGGAGGGTCTTAAATTGGGATTTAGCGGTAGACGAGGAGAGTTTATTTAGTTAGAGAACGGTCACAAAGTGCTTCAAACATTCTCAAAGAGAAAGAGAAAAAACATTAAAACACATCAAATAATACAAAATTACAGAATAACAAATAATAAAAAGTAGAGTGTTAAACACTTAATATACAATATTTAGAACTTCAAAGGCATGACCCCCATTTCTATTCGGTGCTACAGATATCCAAGGACCGAGTCAGAAGTCTTAAGTGATCTACTTTGGATGTAAGGGGGAAAAAAAAACACAGATGCGGGAAACGCCGACCAGAAGGTTTTCCGCTGCCAAGAAGTCGTCATTCAGCCTTGCATTTACATTTCCAGTAGCAGCTTGTATTGATTAATGCCCCTTTTATAAAGTTTTGGTCGTACAGTAAGTACATCTAAAAAATTAGAAAGCTTTGGTATGGAAAAATAAAACTATTAGACTATTACCGTGATATGGTAAATGATAAATGGATTGTACTTACATAGATATATAGACATGGTGCTTTTTACTGCCGTGTTTCTTTCTCTTAATATAGGCAAATTTAACCTTTGCTGTTTTGTTTTTCCTGTATAGGACAGTCATAAATCACACAGCGGTAGTGTAAGGTCACTTTTTAAATAACTAATGCTGTTGTTTTTCTGGTCTCTAAAGGCTATGACGGATGTGTGTGGGTTTTCGTTTGGTCGGAGTTTACATTTTGTGTTGACAGTGCTGAAAAATACATCTCAGTATTAGTCTCACCCAGCAGCTGAGACCAAGTGACCAGGCTGTGTGTGTTTCTGATGTGTGCATGAAATACTTAAGGGAGCGAATAAAACATAATTTGTATGATATGAGTGTGTGTGTGTGTGTGTGTGTGTGTGTGTGTGTGTGTGTGTGTGTGTTTGAGTGTGTGTTTGAGTGTGTGTATTAGATACTAATGAGTGTGTCACAGACTCACTACTTATGGTCCCAGGAATACTAAGAGGCCAGGTGAGTAGAGCAGCTAATGGACTAATGGACTTCTGCACCTGACCTGCCACACACACACACACACACACACGCACACCTTGCATGCACATCACAGCAGCTGAAGGTCATCTAAGGATAGCAGGTAGTGAATGTGGAAAGAATGAGAAAAGGCTCAGCAGCAGCAGCAGCAGTCCTCAATTTATACTGTGCAAAATACTCACTCTGCTGAACCCTGTCTCCTCCTATACATTTCATTTGAATACATATTTAAAAAGAAAGGAAAAGTCCGGCCTGAAGTTTTTTTTTTTAATGAAGAACAAACTTTTGAAACACATTTCAATTTAATTCTGTCCAATTCAAAACCATCTCCCAAACATAAATCAACATTCAAATACTTATTTTTTTTTAACTTAAATACAACAATTGGTTTCATCATTTTCTGCCAAAAAGAGCATCCTGGTAGCTTGTGTCTTTTGTTTTATGGCAGTAAGGTGAATCACGGGTAACAAAGACGGTGACAGGTTGTCGAGCTCTTGACTCCATCTTTGGGCTTATTGGTTGACATCTGAAACAGGTAATGGTGATAGCGCTTCTCGTCCTTTTTTCCACAGTCATTTGATGAAAGCCAGGTTTTAGAAAGTTGACGATCCTGCACTTTGGAATTCACAGTGAAAACGCTGTGCAGTACCACACATAGCTGGACACCTAATCACCCTAGTCGTAGTCATGCTTCCTGCATTTACACCGAGTGGCCATTCATTTACTGCTCCTTTCTTTTCGTTTGACAGTCAGGTCACTGCTTTGTGCCTGATGAGTAAGACCTGTTGAATAGGTCACGACTTCCAATTAGCACACAGCCGTCTCTTTCCTCTCTCTGTTCAATCGAGTCCAATGATTAGTACGTGACGGAAAAGGGAAATGAGTCACACATTTTAAAAAAGGTAGTACTTCAACATTTGTGCTGTGATTACGTGCTTCAGAGTTACACATTCTGCCTGTAAGAGGTCGTGATTCATACGTTACAATAAAGTGCGGTGCTTTCTGCTACGCCCTTCTAGTTTTTCATTTTACATCAGCAACCTGCTTCTTCCTCTCCTCTTTATCCTCTCTGCTCTGCTCTGCAGCTCAGCTCTCATCACTCCTGTATCTCACTTTCGTCCTTGACTTTTCCACTTTCCAACATCTTTTCTACCCGCTGTCAGAAATGTTTTGTTGCTTCAACATCTTGAGTCTCCATCCCACAAGGCAATTATCTCTTAACTGCATCAGAAAGCAGCACATAACTTTATCATTTCAACCCCCCCCCCTCCCCCTCCCACATAAAATGAATAGACACTCACAGTCAGAGGTCTCTGTGGGTATTTATAGTCTTCTAAACAGCTGTCACTAAGCAAATATTTGTCCCAGCTGTAATTTATCAAAACAAATCCTCCTCATTTTTAACATGATGAATGAGTCATAATTATTATAGATAGATAAGAACTTTATTAATCCCTTGGGAAGGTTCCCTCAGGAAACGCGGCTTCTCCTACCTCCTCCTGTTAGCTGTAGCATTAGCTGCATGTAACGCTCGGTTCTAGCCCCCCTCGATAAAAATTTGTCAGTCCGACGTCATTGTCAGTGTGAGATCACTGATCTAAGCCCATTGGCTCGTTGTGGTAAGCCCAGCAGCTCATGTTGCACGCCCGTTAACTTCTGTAGCACGCCCACGATATGCCGTAGCCTGCGTTAGCACAGTAGTGCTAAGGTGCTAATGTTTATGCTACCCTCGGACGGAGCCAGTGGCTGCATTCCCAATATGGTAAAAGAGGCGGGACATTTCCGAGAACCGTGCTGAGCAACTGACCAATAACGACAGAGCGGATCGGCAGACCAATCAGAGAAGACTTGGCCCATGTGGGGTCTAACAGTGTGGGCTCAACAGAGTGCAGCTGACGGACTCAGAGCGTAGAGGGAGCAAGGAGGAGCAGTACATGAAAACAGACACTTTTTTCAGACTTTAGCTATTGTGAACGTACAAAAGTAGGTAAATAGATTAAATATACGAACTCCAAAAAGGACAGAATATGGGCTCTTTAAAACATGTAAATATATCAATATTAACTTTGTAAACTCAAATATGTAAATAGTTCACTGTGTAAATGTTAATTTATTTTTAACTTAAACTCAAATACATGAATTTACGACGGAGGACTAGGGCCGTTAAAATTATTATTATTTTTTTAATTTTGAGATTAAAGTTGTAAATTTACGAGTTTATTCTTGAAAATGTACGACTTTAATCTCGTAAATTTACGACTTTATTCTTGTAAATTTACGGCTTTAATCTCGTAAAAACATTTTTTTAATGTGGCCCTAGTCCTCTGTCGTACGAATTAACTAAAATATATGAATTTACTTCACTTTTAAATCTTACCTAATGAATAATTGACGGAGTGCAACATCTTCTGGAAACCTACTCTGAAAGTTGCACACCTTTAAATGAATTCCTTAAGTTTTGACTACATATCCTTAAATGTGTAGTATTATTAAAAAATCATATTTTCAGGCTTCCCTGTTGAAAGATTGATTGAGTAATAATTGTTTTTTGTGTAGAGGGAAATTGGTTTGCTTTGTGTGCACAAAATAATCATAAACAGGAAAAACACTCAAACATTATATAGAGCAAAAACGCAAAGTACAAGAAGTATACATTTATAGCAGCACTCACTGAGACGACGCTGTTTCTTTGTCATTAAAGCTCAGTGAACATCAAGTTTTTTAAGAAAGATAATGCACCAAGATGTTGAATGAGGACATAAACAAGCGATGAATATAAAAACAGAAGTGATGTCAGACTGTGAAATACAATAAGTGAAGTCTTTATTGAGCACGTCTGAAAAACATCTGCTGAAACTGTCTTCAAGACAAATAAGTAACCTACTGTATGATGGGTTTTCAACAAAACAGCAAATCACCAAATGCGTCGGCTGTATCTTATTCCACCAACATGTTCCAAACCTTTTTTTGTGTGTATAGAATGAATGGTAAAAAAAAAGTGTGTTGGGTTTTTGGGAAGCTCCAAGGGGAAAATAAGTCACTACCCACACTGCGAAAAAATCATCTTCACTTTGTCACAGAAACTCATTCTGTATAAAGTGAGAATAAAATTGAGGTCATAATGCTTCCATCTTTGTGAAGGTGGTTTGATAATGCACAGAAGCCGTGAGTAGGCGGGGGAAGGCTGAGAGCCAAGGAGAGCTGTTGTGGGACTAAGAGTGGGAGGCTGTGTTTACTGGAAGGAGAAACTTTCACTACTGGAGACCCAGAAGGTATCAGGCTGAAGAACAGCATCTGAACAAATGATCTGATCTTTAATTTATTTTCTAATCAACATAAACTGGACTTGTACAGTGCTGCACCAGGAGTAAAAAACACACCTTTAAGCTCCTGTGAGGAACTTTTAAATAGTTTATGTTACAAATACCAATTCCTCTTTATGACTAAGCAAACAGGAACATCCGGGACAAGGTTGATAGTTTTCTCAGTTATGTTATAAATTTGAAACTTGTCATGGTGTGTCAGATGAGACGATTATTATTTTCCACAGAAATTGAATGAATTAAACATTTTGACGTTTAAGAGGAAGCCTGGTGAGATTTTTCTTTCGCAAACACTTACATGTGAACAGGACAAGATGAGAAAAGAGGTACTGTTTTGTCCACATGGTACCAAAACTGCACAAACCAAATGTTTCCCCACAGGAGCCTTACATCAGACATTACTAACAGTCTTCAGGATTAACTCACCATTGGCATCTCTTTGAGGCTGCAACCTTCAATTATTATCATTTTGAAATATAAATTCAGGGTCACAACCTGTTGAGTTTGTTGGAGAGGAAACCTTCATCTCTGTTTTGTTTTTTCATTGCAAAGACATGAAGGGTACATTAATTGATTCACTCCTGCCTGCATGTTTGAATGTGAACAAATTGAAGGTTTCAAATGTCTTTTGTTGAGCAAAGAGTATTTTACAAACCTAGGGTAAGGAGAGGTGGCATATGCAATTACGATTTGACCTACACAATAATAGATGTGCTGTGAGTGGGAAAGTGAGTGGGTTCCTTCCTGCGCTTCATTACATTGCTAAAGTCTGATTTTATCGCAATAAATGTAAACATTTTTATACTCAAGCAATGCTTTCTTTTACAACTTACCTGTTTGGTTGGAGGCCTGGATGTAAAGCTATGCTGTCAAACATTTTTGACGCTAAAGCTACCTTCAGATAAATTGGTGCTATTATAATTGAGAAAGACAAATAGCATGAATGAACAGCAGATAAACACAGCAACTTTAGAGCAAACATGCTCTTTTAATTTTTTGTTTTTCGCAATTCATATCGTCATATAAGAGAGGCCACTTGATAGCAGTATATGTATATACAGTATATATATATATGTATATATAAAGATATACATATACATATATTTATATATATATATATATATACATATACTGCTATCAAGTGGCCTCTCTTTTACACTATGTGGTAGGTTAGGTCACCTGTTGGGCTTCATTTTATTTATTTGAGGAGCCAGGTCGCTTGTTTTGGCCTTGTTTCCATAGAGCTGGTTGCTTGTTTCTCTCGCGAGATCTGGCAACCCTGAACAAAACAATAGAGAGTAATATAAGTTAAAAAATATTTACAGTCTATGGTTAAATCATTGTGAAAGGAAGGTTAGAAGCCGAAAAAGGTTTATGAGAATAACAAGCGTTATACTAAGCAGCAATATACAGAGATTAGACAAAATAATAATACTTGCAAAGGATACTAAATGAACAAGTAATGGTTAATGGTTTGGTGAAGTATCTGCAGATTATTTTCTTGATTAATCATTTGATTTATATACGTTTCAAAATTACCCATTTTCATTTTCCAAATGCTAATATGACTCTTTTCTAATGACGTATCTTTCCCACCAGGAGATTGAACCCATTTTTTTTTATTACACAACACAAAGTGTGATATCCCTACAGAGAAAGAGGAAGATGGGAGTGAAAACTATTTGTCATTTTCAATTGAAAATTATTAAAGCTATCTATGATGTATTATCAAAAATGGACCAATCATTCAGTTTGGTTAGTTTTATTAAAGCATACTATTTCAGAGTTACCCGGTTATGTACCAGGTGTATGATGATCTGAAGTGTAAACAGCTGACAGGATTATCACAGTCCTCAGTCTTGAATGTAAAACAGAGTATGCGGCTAAGACATAAACACAGTTCTTTATGTCTTGCAATCAGTTTGCTAGAGACGACACAGCGCTAACAAGACAAATGAAGGCAGTAAATGAGGCGGAAGGAAAAAGTGCAGTCTTCAGAGGAGGAATGAGTCAGGTGATGGGGAAAAATAATTTCCTGTAATCAATCAGTGATTCATGAGGTTAAACTGCACAGTCAAAAGCGAGATGATTATTAACAAAACTCAATTCTACATGAACAAATGTTGACGTAATATTAGCTGTCATAGGGGTTCATTAGTTTAGTTTTTCTGTGTAACTTTCACCTCGCTTACCTTCAGATTTATTTAGTCATTTTCAATGCTTCTATAAGGTCCTCTGAGCAGAGATGCCAGGCTATTTGGTAGATGAATAAATTCACAGAGAGGGGTGAAGTGAAGTGGCTTTACCTTCTTTAATGCCCTTAAACTTTGTAAATCACTGCCTTTCAAAATGGCTCGCTCGCTCTGTGTTATTTAAATAATAAATACCTTTTAATCTGGCTTTTAATTTTGAGTATTTTTATAGCCTTAGTCAAAGCTTTTGTCATTGTTTTCCCAAAAACATTATCTAAATTGATTGTCTTTGATTTTATTGTCTGTGTCTTATTTAACTTTTTAGTGATCTTTATTGATTTATTTCTGACATTTCATTATTGTTGCATTTTTTGGACGTCTTTCTGAATCGTGTCTGATTGTTCCTGTGTTCACTTCTGGCTGCATGTGGTGCTGCATAAATATTTTGAGTTCAGTTAATCTGCACTCAGGAATTAGGTTATGGCGCCCCTTAGTGGTAATACACAGGATTAACTTTGAATTAAAGGGGAGAATTTTATTTGAATAGTAACTTTAAGAACAAGAATTTACAAGGTGCTTTGACAAACCAATCAAAACCCAGAAAACCAAAAAGCAGTGTATGACACTATTTGACCACATGAAGGGACAGTGAATATAACGGAACACCACGAGTACAGAAGATGTAAAAACACAGCAGAGGAGACAGAAGGAGGAGAACAGTTGAAGAAGGTTAAAGAATATATGCTAATATGAATAAACATTTTTAAAAAAGAGAGAAAGCATTCAGGGAATAATAAAAAATCAACTTTAAAAAACAATCTTTACATTCATACAACATCGCAAGTCATTAAAAAGGGGATTTAAGAAGTGTTTTATTTTTTTATACTTTGTTTTAATTTTTTTCAAAGAGTTGCTTCATTCATATGGTCATTTCATTTCAACAAACATGTTTTCAACATAAGATGTTGAATGAATCAACAAAAATAAACTACCTCAAAGAAAAGAAGCAGCAACATCTTTAGAAATGAATACACAGACATACTGTACATACACATCAAAACAATGAAATAAGAGAGAAAAAATAAAATAAAATAAATATATATATATAATAAAAAAATGAAATAAATAAAATAAATGAAATAAAAATAAAATAAATAAATATATATATAATAAAAATAAAATAAATATATATATAATAAAGATAAAATAAAATAAAATAAAATAGAAAACAAACAAAAACAAAAAAAAGACATAATTTGTTTTAAAGACATCATTGATGCTGCAAGCCTTATCTCCTCAGGTATGTAATTCCAAAGCCAAAGGGTCGTAATGACTTAAAACAGGAGAGCTACACCTAAGGATCTAAAGCTGCACGCTTTAAAATCAGTTTTAAATCTTACAATGGACAACTTAAAAGAATTCAAAATTTGGGTGTATGAATGTCATCTCTCATTTCCGGTATAATATTTATACTCCTCCACATCTCCCATTATTTGATAAATAACGTCTAATAAACCATTGAAATAATTACCTAATAACTTAATTTCCTGCACTTCATGTTCTTTAAAAATAATCTTTTCAGGACAGCAAAGAGCCTCCGGACTGCTGCCTCAGCGAGTCCTTCACGTCGCCGTCCTGCACGCTGGGCGTCGACCTGCGGCGAGGTCGTCGCCGCTTCTCGGGCAACCTGCAGCTTCCCCCCTTGTCATGGCGTCAGGGTGAGAGGTCGCGGACGCCTGATGATGACTTCATAGCCAGGCCGACGTCTTTGCCCTTTGGAGCCCCTCCCAGGATAGACATCACGCCGGTGGATCCTGATTGGTGAGTGGACAATTAAACACAAATCATAACTGCCCATTGGCCACAAGGAAAGCCTACAGTTTATGGCACAGAGATAAGTGCCTGAATACAGGACATTAAACAATAGTGCTAAACTTGTACAGTCCTTTGATTATACAGAATGTGTTGAAGTGAGTCTTCATGTGTGTAGGGCACACTGCTTTAAAACATCTCAGAGTTTCTATTGGGACATAAAAATCTCGTTCTGCATCTGCGTCCTTGGATATAAAGAACAAAGAGCATACAGAGCTCTGTTAAATGTCGACGTAACTGAGAAATGCAAGCACAAATTTGAGGTTTTTATTAATGTCAAAAAACAATTTGCATTCTTTTCTAAAACAAATAATTCACCTTAGTGGATAAAAGGACAAAATTAGAGAAGTTTTATCTCATGAAGTCATTTCAGCATTTCAGTTGTTTACTTCGCTTGACTGTTCCCTTAATGGTTCATGTGATGTCGTTTTAGCCGTTAATCGATAACTTAAGAGGGACTCGATGTTAATCAGAAACAGCTAATCACTGGAGACTGAATCCATGTTCTCTTGTCACACTGAGCATGTGTGGCCTTCAGAAGTCCAGTTAGGATTCTTCTCTCCATCACTGACTGATCTGTCATGTTGCATTCAGTCTGTTAAAGATGACTCTGCCTGGTTTTCATTATTCATGCTTCATGCCTTCAGACATAGTCGTGCTTGCTTGCAAACACACTTTCTCCCAGCAACAGGTAAAGTTTCAGATAACACACACACACAAACACAGAAACTGCAATCACTGCAGTAATCTCTGCAGTCGCCTAGCTAGTGGCAGGAAGCCAGTTGTCCAGTCATGTCAAATGTATTCGCTTTTTCTGAACGAGCTAATCAGCCCTGATTGGCCCTGTACTCTTGTGTGTGTGTGTGTGTGTGTGTGTCATGTTGCTAAAGGTGAAGCCAGTTGAACACTTGAATATGACATCCAAAGTACTTAATTACGGTACGTCTAGTCGGATGAATAATGGCTGCTGTAAAAGTCAGTGCTAATCAGCTCTGATTGGTGTGTGTGTGTGTGTGTGTGTGTGTGTGTGTGTGTGTGTGTGTGTGTGTGTGTGTGTGTGTGTGTGTGTGTGTGTGTGTGTGTGTGTGTGTGTGTGTCTCTCTTTTAAATGTAAGAAAACAGGAAAACAAGTTAATTTGTTACAGCAGTTGTGGTTTCATCTTATTCACTCTTTGGCAAATAACACCATGAATCCTCAAATGTATCGTAGGTTGGCAACCTTTAACTTGTATGTAGATACTTCATGTAAAACCCCATACCAATTTTAGGCCTGGTCCCTTTTACTAGTCTTGCCTGGTGTTGCTGCATGTTATGACAGATAAAGGCAGGTCTCCATGAGACCATATTCATTGAGGGGAGAGTATTTTGCGCATCCAAAGTAAGAAAATAAATGTTGAAATAATAATGAAATACCTGTCTTGTATTGGAGCCTGTCCTAAATAAAGGCCGGGTCATTTTATAGACTGAACTAAATAAAAGCCCGAGCTATTAAATTAAGTTTTAGTATACTAGTTAACTAGTATTCTAACTGTGTTAGTCAACATCATAAACATACCCATCAATAATCTAAAAAACACTTTTGTTAATTATTTTCTTAATTTCTTGTCTGGTTTGTAAAGTGCTTTGTAGCCTGTTAATTGAAGAAGTCCAAACCTCAAAGATATACATTTTTTATCATATATTTAAAAATAAGAATTAAAGTCATGGAGTGTTTGAACACTGATGTCTTTGATAAATCACATGAAAATCCTGGGACTCATTTATTGAGAAGTCATTTGAGTGAATGTGTGACTAGCTGCAGTTTCAGTTTCTACCAGAGGAGGGCAGCGTGAACACTGCTGACTGGATGGGCTTACTTTACATTCCTAAATACAGACAGTCAGCGCTTCCTCACAGGGGTTAACATAATGATTTGAGTCTAGACCCCCCTTCATATTCTGACCACCACTTCCATTTTTTTCACTCAACAGCTAGTCTTTTTTTTGCTCGTTCAGTTTGCTTGGCCGTCCCAACAGGATGTGAAGTGTGCATGAAATCCATCGGTAACCAGACATGTGTCATCCCTCCTAACCCAGGCCTCCTCACACTGCGTCTCCTTCAGGCATCACTATGCTGAATGTCAGGGTCAGCAGAACCCCTCTTAAAGTCCTCAATTCTGATTACTTCCTTTTCCCAGTGAAGCCTCCAGCTGCTGTGTGTGTGTGTGTGTGTGTGTGTGTGTGTGTGTGTGTGTGTGTGTGTGTGTGTGTGTGTGTGTGTGTGTGTGTGTGTGTGTGTGTGTGTGTGTGTGTGTGTGTGTGTGTGTGTGTGTGTGTGTGTGTGTGTGTGTGTGTGTGTGTGTGCTTCTGTAATATGTGTGTCTGCTCTGAAACGGTTTCAATACCAGGCATCAACACCTCTCCACGTTTCCACTCACTGCCCTGTTTTTACACTCATACTTATATAAGTGCTTTCATCCATGATTGTTGCAGCAGCAGGAGGAGGAGGAGGAGGGAGCAAGAAGTTATTTTGGGATTCAATTATTTTTCCTGCTGATGTACACAATTGTTTCAGGGCTTAATATTACTTCTTGAATTTATTTTTTGTAACTATGTTTGTGGTTGGACACTGACTGTTGGAGAATCCCTGACTTCTACAATTCAATGCAGCAGGTTTTCCTAATGTCTGATGATATAGTAAGGTCATTTTATGATTTAATTCAGTAGATATCTTACATATGGGTCAGTTAAGACTTGATTACAGTGGTTATCTGAAAATGACACAAACTAAAAAATGATCATTATAAAACAAATCATAGAAAACAAACTATTCTGCAAATAGGTTAGGTGGCCAGAACAACTTTTTTGTTTCAGTGCGACAACCTCTTCTTCTTTTATTTTGTTTATTGGTGGATCACAGCCATGATCAAAGCATAATCTGTTAGAAAAATAAAAAATAAAAATCCTTGACCCACCCGGCCCACGCCACTGTGAATCTTTTTAAACTTTCACAATAAAGTGAAAAGGAAATTCATCAACTGATGAATGTCAAGTTTCCCTTTGCTTTGCATCAGTGTCACACATGTAGTCCTGTGAGCCAGTTTGTGTTTACAGCTCCGTACTGTTACCCTGATACTGGCCAGTTTATAGATCAAATATTACCAGGTGAGATTTGGTGTGACTTCAGCGTTCTCCTCGCGCCTCTGCATTTATTTTTTCCTCTATTGTTTACACATAACAGAAGTTGATCCAAAGCTGGTGGCAGTGTTTACGCACAAGAAAAGGGCAAATATGATTTATTGTTCTTGTACCCAGCCGCAATAATATTGTCTTCTGTAAGCGATTTTAACCCCCCCCCCCCCCCCCCCACCCCTAAAAAAAACAAAACAAAAACAAACAAAAGTCAGAGTTCCCACTCGTCCTGGAAAACAGTTGACTAATTTTCCAGTACTGGAAAACACCTGTAAAATGAGAGAAAAAGTAAAATGTCCTGGAAAATCACGTGTTGTCCTGGAAAATGATTCCAACACTCCTACAGAGTTGGACATTTTCACCGTCACACGTTAATAAAAGTATCTATTTGTTACATCAATCCACAACGCAGATTGAATGGAAGTCTAAAGATAATGTAATGGCTCCGCCTCCCCCCTCGTGTCAAAAGTGGATATTTATTTACAATTTAGTTGAGAGGATGGAGCGAAAAGATCCTTCACAAAAAGAGAAAACGATCACGGGCTGTCATAACAGCTCACACCAGCTCGATCATCGCTGAAAATGTCCTGGAAAATAATCTCTGGAAAAGAGTGGGAACCCTGGAAAGTTTATAGTGAAGTTTGCTTTTCTGTGTTAGCATGATGTACTATACTTCATTTTATAAAATGAAGGTAACCATCTGTAACATTGGTGTCATCTTCTATTAAACCCTCTCTTTCCACCAACATATCACACATCACAAAAACAGCTTTTTCTCCATCTCAGAAACATTACCACTATCCTCTTACCTCTCCCCAGAAGGTGAACTCTTACTCATACGTCTTTACGTTCACCAGCAGCAGGGACATGCTAGTCATCAGGGATTAGACAGTGATGTTGAAGAGGAAGTGGATAGTCTGCTACAAATGCATTGTCCTGTGTTGGCTGGTTGTCTTCTACTCATCCTTAGCGGTTTGATTTCGGACTGTGACGGAGCGCTCAGCTGCCTTCCACTGTGTTGTGGAAAACTCATCATTATAACAGCTTAGCTTCTGAAAGCAATTCAGAAAACGGCGATGCCAACAGGAAGCTGCTGAGAAAGTATCTGCAAAACAAGTAACAAACACCGCTTTCTGTCGTGCCGTAACTGCCCAACACCGCAGATCTGATGCACATTTAATGTGTTTAAAAACTAATCTCTGTCACTCCTCCCGTGGTTTCCTTTGTCTTTTCTTTCTAGTTGATTTTTGCTCAGCTCAGAGGTTTTTTTAAACACAGTTTATCTGACAAGTTTTGTGAGAGAAAATCTGCACTACAATCTGCAGCGACGGCAGAGAAACTGGTGGCGGTTTCAACTGTGACACAGACGCCCAATTGGTGCCCGTAGGTCCATATGCTGTAGCAGTAATGAACAAGAAACACTGACAAAGTCCAGTATCACAGGAAAACAATGTGTAATTAAGACACGTGTGCTACTGTTATTTATTTTGAAGATCTTCTAACTGACCTGAGGGGGCCAGTGGGATGTGGAATAAACTGGACTAGAGCTTTTTAACTGCGTCTGGGCTAGCCGGCCAGTTATAATGTCGAGCCCGGTCAGTTTTTGATCAAGAAGAGGTGAATTTATTTGTCTGATCCTCTAAAGTTATAACATTTTGGATGGTCTTATAAATAAAGAGCAGACATGGCCCTTACTGTCTAATCAGCTTTAAAAGAGAGTTTTGGTTCAGCGTTAGTGGAAAAAAATAAGCCGTCATATTCACCATGGCTGCTCTTCTGGTTGTCAGTTTGTGTTGCATCATGGTTATCGTGCACATGCGAGTCTGAATCCGACCTGAGAGACTCATTTTTTAGGATTACTGTCTTCAATTCACCCTCGGGAAATATCTGTGCAGACAGCAGCCCTTATCTGCATTGTGGAATTGTACACAGGATAATTAGTAATAACAATAATTAGTCTTTTCTTATTATGTTTATTGTTGATATTTAATGTTGTACCTGTACATGAGAGTCACCAAAGTTAATACCTGGACAAATCTGATTCTGATTCTGATATGCAAAACTCATATGATGTGCACATTGTCCCTAAAACAGTGACTCCACTGCCAGGGGAACAAGTCTTGACTATAGAGTGAGATTTACATTATTATTTAGTTTATGTAGAAGAGGAAGTTAAAATAATCAAGTATAGTACATGTCCATCTCTGCCTCCTGTGTGTGTTAGCAAAGCTTAGAGCCCACTTCCCCCTCCCTCCCCTATTTCCAACAATTATGACTGCACAACCAGATCACCCACAATTAGTGCATGTTTAGAGGACATATCAGTAACACAAACACTGGCATGTTATGTCCAGAATTATGTTAATGAATCACTGATCATTTGTTCTTGGAAAGAAGAGTGTGAGGTAGGAAGAGGAGTCGGGGAATGCAGTACATCATTAAGCTGATTTTAAACCAATAATACTACCTGACATTTACTACACATGTAGTATTTCTTTCTTTATGTGCAGGCTTGAAGAGACTATTTTCAGCGGCCTTTATTGGCAAGCATCTTGTAAGATGCTCCGATGGTTCAGAATCATCAGTGACTCACAACCAAAACAAATCAGTCCAAAGAGCTTACAAACGATTGCTCACATTTCTGATCCTCGTCACGCTGCTGCCACTCTTTCTCTCTTTCTTTTTTTCTTTCTTCTGATGAGCCTGTCAGTTTTTTTTTCCCTCCATTTCTCCGTCTCGCTCTGTACCTTTAGGGCATTTCCCTCTTTTGCTTTCTTCTAATCTCAACAAGACGTTCTTTGTGTGACTGAATCCATCAATTATTTCTCTTTCTCTCTAGATAATGTCATGACTGAATTGCTTTTATTCAGACAGTATTGTGAGGGGTAGAAGTGTTTAAGTACGAGGAAAAAGAGAGGCAAGAATGTTGATTTATCTACTTGACTTGTAAGACATCTTTAGACGCTGTTGAGCTCATTATGGACACTGGGAATCCGCCCTTTCTAATGTTTATTTTTTTTGGTTTGTATGTCTCTTCAGTGATTGTCATTTAGCTTTTCGGCTCCATAATAATTCCAATTTTCCATTTTTTGTCTTGGCCTGCACTCGCGGATTGCCTGCTACTCTAAAGGTCACAACATCATGAGCAACATTACCACAAATCCCCACTAAACAACAAAATAAATAATGAATCTGACAACCTGTTACTGGGCCTGCCTGCCTGTCGTCACAACAACCAAGCAGCCAATCCTGGACAGGAGGAGGCGTGGCCTGCACTCGCTGCGTGCCTGCTCTCAGCTGCTTGTGTATATTCTGAATGAAACGGCAAGTGAAGCATTAGTGCTGTGCCGTGCTCCACTCACTGCTCTGTGTGTGCAGAGGGAAGAGGGGGTGGGGGGTCTGACTCGAGGCGCTGGGCATAGTGGGAGTCACTCTGTGCCACACCAGGAGTGCCTTTTAAGGGGGGAGTGGGGGGTTGTTTGCAGAGAGCGGAGGTCAGTCAGGCAGAGGTTGATGGAGGGAGAGGAAGACAGGAGGAGGCAGAGAGCAGTTTTCAGCCCCTTCTGAATGTTTCATAAGGGAGATCCTCCAACATCAAGTCGCCTGGATGGACGGAAGGAAGGAAAGAGTGGGCACTGAGGTGAGGGAGTGACAAAGGGACACACAAGAAAAAAGGAAGAAGAGTGAGAAGCTGTGTTGAGGGGAGGAATCTCTCTCTCTAGGAAGGAGCTGGATGTGACCCTGCAGAGGGTAAAGCCCCTCAGAAAGGAAAAGAGAGAGGAAGAGGGCACGACTGCTGGCTGGATAATCCCTAAACCCGAGAAGAAGAGAGAAAAGGGGGGAGGATAAGACCGCAAAGAGGCAACACATACATCAAAAAAAAGGTATGTGTGAGCTGGACTCTTCCTAGATGGATGTTTGCCTGTGAGGTCGTCTCAATATTTCTGCATCATCATCCCCATCCCAGTGTGAACTTGTCTGTTTCTGGAGAAGGAAAGAAGAGTTCAAAATCAGCTGATGTGACTGAATTTTGAGAGAAAAAAAAAAGGGGGCAGGATTTGAAAGATAAACAAAAAAAAGTCTGATGTCATCCAACGAGCTGAGCGTTGAGATGGACTCCTGCATCCGGACGTTCAAGGAGCACATGCACCTGGAGCTGGAGCCTCCCAAAATCCCAGGTGTGATGGGAGGGAAGAGGGGCGCCACGTCCCCTAAACTGTCCCCCAGAAGCTCTCCGCGCCTTTTCCGAAAGCTGATGGTTAACAAGAGCATCAGGCAGAGGCGGCGCTTCACTGTGGCCCACACCTGGTAAGACCTGACAATTGAAAAAAAAAAAAAAAAGCAGAAGAAGAACATGGAGAACAGGGGTGAGACTTAACAGAAAAGAGAGGCGAGAGAGAGAAACATGCACAAGGGGTTGAGGGATGTGACAGAGGATTAAAGATAAGATGGAGAGGGGTTGGATGTGGATGGAGAGAGGAATCTCAAACGGGGAATTAATTGGTTGGGAATAAAGAAATGAGGAGATTAGTAAAGATGGGAAGTAATGATGTGAAGTTTGGGGGAAACAGGAAAAGGAGAGTCATTTTGAAAGGGATTAGAGCTAAATGATTGATAGAGGAATTTTGTAAGAATGCAGGTAGCAGTGAAAAAAAGGTGTTAAAAAAAGAGGTACAGAAAATTAGTAAGGGAATATGAAAAAGTTGTTTTTTTCTGGAAAGAAAACCAGAGTTATGACTTGATAAATGAGGTCAAAAAGAAGGAAAAGGACTGCTGTCTGGTGGTTTGTCACCGGGTTAGAGGATTACATAATGGACCACAATCACATTCAGTAAACTCCCCTGTCCTCCATTTTGCTGTTGTGCATCTCTGTGTTGGGGTGAGATTGGGTTGGTTTTGGATGAGTCTTTATTTTGCATGGCTGCAGATGGGTAAGATGGGTTATGAAACCTGGTTGTTCTTAACCAACCTGGATGCCCAAAATGCATCTACACACACAAAACAAGCTTTACCCAAAAATAACAAATACACTGCAACATGTGTGGCTCTTTTCCTCATTTTTTTGTTGTCATTCACATTGATGCGATTCCTCTTGGCACTTTTCCTGTAGGAACCTTAGAGTCTGACTTTCTCAGTTTAACAAGAATCACAGGATCAAAAATGTTTAAAGTCACATTATGTAAACATCATTTCTGTCTTATTTATTGCATCTATTTGTGCCCCATCCCCCCCCCCACCCATTTCCCAGAGTCAACCTATTAATTTTACAGCACTACGGTAGATAGATGGGAAGGGAGGGCTGCTGCTTATGTTATGCAATGTATGGATTAGAGGTGAGGAAAAGAGCTGCTGTGATTGGACTACCAAAGCTCAAGGTGACCCTTGTCCATGAAATTAAATAAAACAGCTGTTGAAGTCAATTTGCGGAGGAAAAGGTGCTTTGTTGTCTTGTGAAGGTGAAACATAAATGACAGATTTCTTACATGGGTCGCATGTTTATACAGATGTGACAATGTGATAACACGGGGTCGTCACAGCTTACATTGGCTGATTTAAATATCCTGTGTTGTGGAATAGGGAGGGAACGGAAATAAGTCCAGATATGAATCAGCTCCTGTATGTTGTGTCTACATTACATGCAGTGTTGTTGCAATGAGATATGTGCAAAAATGTGTGCTTTATATGTTCGTATGTGCGTCATTATCATGCCTGTATCGTGCATTTTTGACGCTATCTCTTTATGGGTGCATTTTTTTTAAAATGTAATTGATGTTTCCTTCTATTTTCTCCTTGGTTGTCTTGATCCCCCTCCCTTTACAGAAACAGAGACTCATGTCTGTTTATCTCCTCTCTCCCGCTCACTGTGTAGCCTATTTCTGAGCAGGCAGGGAGCTTTGTTGGGGGGGGGGGGGGGGGGGGGGTTGGGGGGGTAGAGGGGCAAAATACAAGAATAAAAAAACATCAACAAGGATTTTGCTTCATTTAGAAATCATTAAAGATATCAGCAGTGTCCGATTGCCTTGTTTGCTCTCATAAGACCACACGTTATGGGCTCCAGCCAGAGACATGACTACACCCATTACAGCCATTACACCCATTAACCGCCAGCCAAGCCCAGCCCAGCCCAGACCATTAACATCCATGTTCATGATAAAGCGTTCTTAGGCGAGACACTGAGGTCTATCTGCTCACTCATTGTGATGCTGCAAGAGTGACAGGTAAGAAGCTAAAAATGGAAGAAGGGGAAGGGGGGGGGGGGGGGGGAGGCACAGCGAGAAAGAGCCCAGAGGGAAAGAAATCAGCATTCATCTCTGGAGGAGAGGAGAAAATGAAGCAGATAACAGCACTTGCTAACAAGTACCAGGTGTTTTAAACTGATATTTTCAGCTTTTCTTTTTTTTAATCAGGCACTCAACAAACGCAGGTTTAAATTAAGCAAAAGATGAATCACTGCACTCTTTCCTTTTAATGCCATGTCATTGTGCAATGCCCCAAAAACATCCTTTTCCACTTCAACACGTTAACCTGTCATGGAAGACTTTCAGGGTTATACTGTCATCTTTTTAGAATATTTAAATATGCACGACGTGCTACCAGTGAGCTCCCAATCAAAACGATTACAAAAGATGACAAAGAGGAACCCCCCACCCCGATGACAATGAACTCTGAGTTAATCATCAAGACGAGGAGGGGGGCGAAACAGACCTGAGGAAGAGAATATGTTTACCTAAGATGTATCCAAGTATAATATCGATGGTGTTTTATCACAGCAGCACATACAGCGTCAGCACGGAGTAGCAGCTCCCGCTTTCCTTATGCAGCAGTCTTTGATGTAACATGCCGTGCTTCCACTGCAACAATAAACATGTTGTGTCTGTCATGGCCGCTGCTGCCGCCACACGACCCGTTACAACTGTAAAATAACATAGCTCTCTGCCTTAGATAACTCTGGAAATATTTGTAAGGACTCAAGAAAAAATATGACATAAGTTAAGTGAGAAATTCTGTTTGTTTGATGGATCGCCCCTTGAGATGAACCATGGGGGGGGGGGGGTCCAACACAAAAACAAAAACACAACAGTACAGTGTCATACAGACAGTCAAGGACAAAATACACACATCAACATAAAGGCTCTCAAACACCCATCCGCCCAAGTATCCCTACCGCAAAGCCACAGCAGCACCCCACACAACATCATCAGAGGTAGATGCACATGATGACATATGCAATCAAGAAAACAGAAAGATATGATATAAAAGGGGTAAGAAGACATCACCATGAGAAGCAGCAACATGGTTTTGTGAGAAAAGGTAGCAGTGATTTCTTAAAGAGGTGTAGTGAATTTATCTGATGTTTATAGGTAGATTGTTCCGGTCACAGGGAGCTTTGTAGTTGAATGATCGTCTGCCGATTTCTTTAGGAACAAGAAAGAAAGGCTGCTGAGTGTGTCTTAAAGAATATGAGGAATTGTGTGGTGTTAAATGTTGTTTTTAAATAAGAGGGAAAATTGAAGTGGATACATATGAAAATACATCCAGTGGTAATGTCTAAAGTCCATTTTTAATTCATTGAGTTGTTTTAGTTTTACATATTTTATCTTTAAATTTACAGGCTGACAGATCTTTTGTCTGATTATTTTCTCTTGTAAGTGCTTCAAATGTGCAAACAGACACACACACACACACACACACACAGTATTTACTCATGATTATAATCATGATTATTATTATTGAGCCACAAAGTCTTGCACTCCATGTTTTTCAACAGATCATCATCTGTATTCTCTTAATGTTAAGAAGAGCACAGGCATTGATCTGTGTATTACTGCCTGAAGTGAAAAACGCGGTACTCAAATCCAAAATGTTTTCCACGCTCTTGTCCGATCGGCTCTGTGCTTTGCGAGCATCATTTGGCTTCGCTAGACTGATGGTGGGTGAACTCCTGACCTACTGGCACTCAGACAATGACTCTTCTGTTTGAGCTCTTCTGCTGCTGCCTCGCCTCCTTCTCTGTCCGTCTCACACTCTTTGACTGCCTGTGTTTGTTTGCTTCCTAAGTTACACTCTCTCTGTCTGCTTCTTTCTTTGAGGAACTTCCTTGTTTTTTGTCTTCTTCCCCCCCCCCCACACACACACACACACCTTCTTTCTGTGTTTCTGTACCTTCAGTCTTTCTCTGTTTTTTTTACTCCAGAGCTCCACATGATGTAAATGTTTGATGGCGAGGCTGAGGCGTTTGACCGCTCACACTAAAAGCACATTAAGGAGACGGAGAGGGGGATCTGAGGGAGGTGAAAGACTTGACATCAGAAGAGGGCAGAGAAATTAAAAAGGGAAAGTAAAAGATAATCGTAAGAGAATTACATTTATTCTTACAGATACCATTTCTAAAGTCGTTAAGATCCCTTTACCAGTATTTGTAATATTGATTGTATTTTAAGGGGTATTGTCCAGAACACATGATGATGTATTGGAATCAGTATCAGGAGGAAAATTGGGTCAGAACATCTCTAGTTCATCGCTATTTGTTCAAAACTACAACAATTGTATGCTCCAAACAACTGTATTTATACAAAACCTTCATTTTCTAACTTTTAAAATTGAACACACTGTGATCAAAGTTTATTTAGCCTTCGCCTGAAAGTCATTTTCTGTACCGACCTTGAACACATCTTAGTAACCTGTGTCACTAAGCAGTATAACAAACGGAGCGACGCAGCCTCTGCATGCATCTCACCGAGCAGCAGACGGAAGTGAGGAAAGCATGTCGCTTCACACTGCGTTGTTCTCGCCGGGTCACATCGCAGATTCAAGTCATTCACAGCATGTGGAGACAAAGTTGATCTGACTTAAAGGGGCTGTATGTAACTTTCAAAAATACTGCGTTTGTAGCGACACCGCATGGCCGTTAGCTGAACTGCACCGGTAACCTGCTTCTCGCTCTCCCTCGCGTGCATCCCTGGATATTTAGCGGCATAATGTTTACAGAGGAGGTAAGTGGTCGTACACATGTGAACGTCTGTGAAGGAGTCTGTGTGTCTGTATTCATTCTCCATCCTACAAGCAACGGTCTCTGCAGGCACTGGCTCAGAGCGGGAGTGTGTGATGAGTTTGTACTGTTGATCTCTGTAAGCGGAGCGGAGTGAGGAGGACGTTGAGAACGTGCATAAAATGTCACTTCCTGGAGCTTTCGCGGAAAATACGACCCGGGGGAAACTTTTTATACAGGCAACACAGATAGAAAGTGAACATCTACTTTTTCACATCAGTTAACCGTTCGCTTATTAATGGGCGATAAAAAACGATTTAAATACATGTACATACCTTTAAAAACTGTTTTTTGAGAAGGTAGTGAACATCTATGCCAGCCAGAAAAAGGGCAGCTTCTGTTGCATTTACTGTCTTTATTCTCAGGCAGTAATTGCAGAGATAAGATTAGCTTTGCACTCAAGTTAGAGTGTTTTGCAACATCTGTCTTAAATGGGCAAGTAGTTTCCTGAGATGGCCTGTGTTTGCATTCATAATTTGATAGCAAATGTAAGGCACGATTGTTGGTCGATACCATTACTGGTATCTTGTAAATTTCCCCGTTGTGGGATAAATAAAGGATTATCTTATCTTATCTTGACTGGTACAGTGCTACTCTTTCCTCTTGATAAAATTGATTTATAACAAATGTGTATGTACTCCATTTGGCTGTCTAAACCTTACCTAACACCTCACTAAAGATCACCACACCTACATCTGAAATGTTAAACACTTGGCTGTTTATATGTACAGCTACAAAAAGAAAGATTGCTCTTTTAGATTATGTTGAACATGACCTTCTCCCGTGTTGATGCCCATCAGGTACTTTTCTGGTGCAATCAGGAGATAACAGAGAGAGCTGCAGGGGGACAGATAAAGCAGTGAAGGGCAGGAAAGGCTCAGGTTGTATGTGTTGAAGGACGGAAAAAGATAAATGTGAAAAATAGAACTAGAAAAGTCAGCCCTGGCACAAAAACGAGAGCCCCCTTACACTGAGGGTTATTTACCTTGTCAATGTCAACCTAAATATCCATCTTTCCACACTGCTCCGTCAAGCTCCTTGTCTGCTATCGATTTGTTTCTTTCCCTTCTTGCCTCTATGACTCACCCAAAATGGTCTCTGTGTCGATGTCAGGGAAGGCTTGACGTGATTATTGTTACTGCTGGAGCCATGTGTGTTTGTGCCAAATGCTCATTTAAGTAAGAGACAAGGAGACAGATGCAGAGACAAAAGAGGAATTATTTCATCACAGAGGGAATGACTAAGATGTATACGACGGTTCAACCTTTAGGATGGGTTTTTGCTCCAGTGAACATTTTTGTAACTGAACAAATTTTTTAAGTGTAAGCAAACGTAGCACTGAAAAAATACCTTTTTTCAGCTATTTCATCAAATTGCAAGATCAGTTATGCAAGTGTCAATATGCTGCCTTGAAACAGAACAATGGCAGATCAGAATCAAAGACGTTTGTGCCAGTTATTAAGAGCCTAAACCTATGAAGTCCTTAATCCTGTTTTAGGACACCTGAATGCATTGTGTTGTAACCGTTGTCAGAAAAACAAAGACGATGATGTTTATTTTTTTAAACTGAAGTTTTAACTTTGATTGTTAATAAAAGTGGGTTGTATTAGGGCAAGAAAAGACTTAACCCTCATGCATCACTATGGACATTTTTGTCCATTTGGTCAAATGTTTCCTCTTCATCTGGTCATCATTTTGTCTGTGTTAGTTCATATGGCAAAGAAAGTATCTCTCTTGACACATTTTGGAATGCACTTCCAAATTTTAATAGATCAATAGAACACTGGGAAACAAATTGACTAGAATCATGTAATCAAACTGGCATTTAAAGGGTTAAATTCCTGATAATTACTCAATATTTGATATTTTTGAGCAGGGCTGAAGTTGTTTAAGAGATTTATGCAGAAAAAAGTAGAAAAAAATATTAATCTGTTCTATTTTTATATCAGTTTTTGTAAATTGGAACATTTTCACCCTCCATTGTCCAAACAGGGAACTACATTTTAAATCTGATGCTACACAAAAACTAACAATGCATCAAAGTCAATATTTTGGATAATCTTTGACATATCCAACACTGATTTGAAAAAAATCCCCCAGCCACCAAATATTTGTTTTATGGAAAATAACTCATTTTTGTGTTTTTTTCTTAAATAACAACAGTGACATCAAGTAATCAAACTGGCATTTAAAGGGTTAAATTCCTAAAAATGATTGAATGTTTTGGTAGTTTTGAGCAGGGCTGAAGTTGTTTAAGAGATTTATGCAGAAAAAAGTAGAAAAAAATATCAATCTGTTTTATTTTTATAGCAGTTTTTTGGCATGGACATTTTGTCCTTAGTGACTTCAGAGGGTAGTAAATTAAACTGATGCATCCTAACCACGTTTTGAAAAGAGGATGCACCAACATCTGTTCCTGTGGTTTTTTAATGAGAGAAAGATGACATGACATAAAAACTGAAAGAGTGATTTGGGATGTTATTACATAAAGGGCTATGCCAGAACATCTGGTGTTTTATTGTTTAACCCTTAAACTAACAGGATGCTGTGGTGATGTCTTTAATCAATGTTCATAAAGTTACATTGGAATTATAATATCCCAGGCTCATTTAGACAGGGGCTACTCACATACTTTGGAGTAACCTTAAATTCTTGTATAAAATATATTGACTTTTTTCTGTATGGTTTCAAACTGAACTCTTGAGAGGGTTTGAATTAACCAACTAGTTTCCCTTTTCTGAGCCATTATTTGGGTTCATTTATTTTTCCTTTATTATTTTAAATGGTATTACAGTTGTAGTCCATGTTCTTTGCTCCTCTGCACACCTTGTACAACCTGCAGTTAACCATAAGAACATAATCTCTAAGGTACATAGATGTTTATCGATAAACACCAATCAAATCCACTTCTGGACTTAATATAGTGAAACTAAAGATAGTTAAATCCAAGTAAACCAAATGGTTTCGCAGTTTTATTTCTTAGTGTCATGTATTTCATTGGTCATTTTCTCAATTTAAATCCATGTCCACCTTAATCGAGCACAGCTTTGTAGCAGCCTTTCACTCGAGTAGCCTTCCAACACCACAAGAGCATCATCATTCACTTTTGAGTCACTGATAAATCCGGTGACGATGGCAGTGATTCAGAGGTCTGCTTCCTCTTCCTCCCCACTCCTCCTCTTCACTCTCACACTGCATGACTTGGTTCAGCTCCCCCGATCTCTCTCTCTCTCTCTCTCTCTCTCTCTCCTGCTTCTCTGAACCGAAACCAGCAGAGCAGAAAGTTAAGTTCTACGGATGGCTGAAGGAGTGTGATTGTTTAGGCGCTTGTATTGTGCGTGCATGGGAGCGTTAACATGTCTGTGCGTAGTTATCTTGGCTGGGGTTTTAGATTCCAGGGAAATAAACTTGTGTCAGGTTAATTCACACACCCTTTTACATGTTGACGGTGCACAACACATGGCTTGTTGCACCGCTCATATTCATTTCATAACCGCTTAATTATTGCATGGGATGTCCAGGATGTTGACATCGACATCCACTATGAATCAAACATCATAAGGGTTTATGAATCCCCCGCAAGACATTGACACAAACGACTTCCTGTTGACACAATGTGTTTTCTAATTGACTGTTTAATTAACTGAAGCTGTACAGTGTATACAATGTCTTGCATGCAGTGGTAAAGGTCTGATGGGAAAGTAAGCTTTTGTTCCCCTGGGATGTCCTTGTGGTTGCTTTAAGCTACTGTAAAGAACATACTGTACCATGCACTTACACAGCTGTCAGTTTGCATTTAACTGATGAGGTGTAATGCTTGTCACATAACCATCGCCCCTTTTGTACTTCACTCTATACCGACTTGCACTGGAGTAATGCAATCCTTGAGACCCTTGAGTGTGGTGAACATGAAGGAAGGAAAATTATGTATTTTGTTCACCGGCTTCAAATTTCCCATTTTCATTTGACACAATCAATCAATCAAACTTTATTTATACAGCACCTTTCAGACAAATGAAATTGCAGTTCAAAGTGCTTTACAAGAGTGAAGTTATTGGTGAAAAAGTAGTTTATAAAAATCATTGAGAGACTAATGCACACCAATAAGAATTAAAATAATATATATAAAAATGAAAAAATAAAATACGACACATAAAAGCAATAAGATATTAAAATGAATACATAGAAGAATATAAGCATCTGGAAACATGGCAGGACTCTCATTGTTGTACATAAAAGTGCAACATGATAGAGACAACATCAGAGACTGTAATTAAAGAGGAATGAACAGAAGTAGTGTTTTTGCACTGCACTGCAAGATTATAAATAAGGGTTTTAATTTAAATTCAAAGAAAGGTGAAGGATAAGGAGCAGACATTTTTCTTTTGTTTTTTAAATCTCAGGATCTCTTTGAATTCTAAATATCAGTGTATTTTTTCCTTCGTCTCCATTTGACTGGTCGTCCCCATTGTCCTCCATGTTTGGTTTCATGATATCCCCAACCACATTAGAGTCTTCCCCCTAACATCATAAACTCACCTACATTAAACAGTCCATAGTTAGTCTAGTTTTAACATTATGCAGTAAAGTGTTGAGGTCCATTCACAGTACAGTCACTTGGCCACCTTCTAGTTGTACTTGGGCGCATGCTCACACTGTGACCGGCTGTGAGATTTTGGCGTCCTCTTGTCATCATCTTACATTTGTACCTATGTTTTTTTTTTTTACGTTCCTTTTCTAAATGATCGTTTTCTTGTTGTGATGTTGATGATGATGTAGATGTTGATGTTGTGATGCTGCTAACTTAACCCGAAATGGATCTGCATCATCCTCCGCTGAGCTTCTTCTGCTAACTCTGGATGTCAACGGGACTGCCAGCTTCTTCTTTTTGTTGCCAGTGTGGGACCAACATTTTTTCCTTGGGTCATGGAAAACGTGGGCTTTAACACCACGCATTCAGGAAACAATGGAAAACCAATTTGTCTTCATTATATTCCATGCTCATCCTCTTTCCTCCCTCTCCTCTCCTCTTCTCTCTACAACCCCCCCATCCCCCACGTCTCTTGCCTTGCAGCCTCGATGATAATGTGACATTTGTAATGGAATTTTTGGATGCTGCAAGCTACAGCTCTTTTTTTTTTTTTTTTTTTTTTTGGGTGGCATTTTTCAAACTCATAATTAAGAACTGACATTCAAGCAATTTTGTAGGTTTCATAATCGAGCCCAAATCAATGCAGCTGCAGTGGAAATAGTTTGAAGTTAGGATAACAACCTTTCCTTTGATTTTTAATACTGTTAGGATGTGGTTAGTGCACCAGTGATTTGGGCTATAAATGATCTCGTGTTCATAGAGATACGTAGCATTCCCTGTTAGATTGAGCAGAGAGAAACACAGAAGCAGCAGGGGAGAAAGACACACAAAGAACTGAAGCAATTAGTTGCATTTCAGTTCAGAGGATGATGTTTTTTTTTTCGCTTTATGAAGGACATGCATCTATTCATGTGAGCCCAATTTGTCTGTGCTTTTAGGGCAGTGAATATTGCCTTTTCTTTTTACTGTGATTGAGTATGTGTTTCTCTACATGCATATACCTCTTGGTCTGCTTGCATCCTGTCATCTTTCTTATGGGGAATATGGCTGCTGTGTCGTTAACATAGTCCCCATGATGGTGTGTGTTTGTGCATTTGTGTTTCTCTGACTGCATGTGTTTGGAGCGCCAGCTGTGTATTCTTTTCAGCCCTTTTAGAAGAGCACAAGCGTTCATTAGTTCATTAATAACATAAGCGCTAAAAGCACCTGCTCTGCCTCTCTCCCACTTCTTTAGAAAAGAAGTTGTGTATATTCTGTGCTTGATTGCGATCTCTCAAAAGGACTGAAAGAAATGTGGCAGCATCCTATTTTTTTTTCAGTGGGCAACAATGTGCAATAAAGCGAGACAGAGTGTCTTATCTTATCCAATGAGTTTAAAATTGGGGTTATTGTAGCCGAAGTTATCAGAACTAGTAAAGGGGCATTTGTCATCACATTGACTTGGTGACCCACTGGACTGTTCACTTTGTCAAAAGATGTAAAACTTGTAAATCTTCAACCTAATGATAAAACTTTTATCATTACGGTGAAAACTGTATTGACAAATAAATGAAAAAGAAAGTCAGCGCAAGCAAATACAACTGTATCTGTATCGCACCTTTTAAACTGATACAGTTCTGGGCTATTTAAAGTCTTTATATGTGATTTTTAACACTTAAATATAATATAAATCAAGTATATCCTCTGAAAATAACTCTGTGAGTCATGACTGTCTACAATGGGTGTAACACCCGAGTCCCACTGTCTGTGATGTTTTCAGAGTTTTCAGAGTCCTATCTTCAGTTTGTTTACATCGTCAGGACGGCCGGCTGACTCCTCCCCTCCTGTATAAAAGTTGTTTAATTGAGGGACTAGAGAAAAGAAGAATAACATACTGTACTCACTGCTTAACTGTGTTTCTAGATCACGCTCATTTCAGGTAAATTTACATGCAGTGTGAAGATACGAGCATAATAAAGATCGCTAGCATTAGCATGCTAACACAACAATGCAGCGCGAGTTGTTTTGGTTTCATGCTGATGCTCAAGGGCGACATCTGCTGGATCAAAAAATCACATAAAGCATATAAAGCCTTTAAGTAAGTTCATGCACCAGAACAGCATTTAACACACACAAAAGAAAGCGGATCAAATACGGATAGTGAAAAAGATAATACTTGCTTTCAGTGAGATCTGCCGATTTTATGGTTGAATAGCTTTGCAATCCCCCTCCACTCAAATCATTGTGATGTTGGATCGGGGGCGGCGGTGTCCAACCATCACAGTTGGGCAGTCACTGAGTTATCCCCCCTGCTGTTTGAAGCTGGGAAAGGGTCCAGGGTTTGCCCTTCTTTCACTTTTGACATGAAAAACACTTTCAAGACCTCCAGGAGAGTCTACCGCAAAATAAAATCAACTTATCACCATATTTGAATTTAATTTAATTTAATTTAATTTAATTTAATTTAATTTTTTTTATTATTATTTATTATTATTATTATTATTATTATTATTATTATTATTATTATTATTATTATTAGTTATTTATTTATTTTTTAACCTTTATTTAACCAGATAAATAACCCATTGAGATCAGGATCTCTTTCACAAGGATGACCTGGCCAAGAGGTGATACATGATAAATGTGCAAATTGATTTACAGACAAAAGTACAGAATCTTGATCACAGATCACAATTCAGAAACACATCAGGCACTGTCCAATTGTCTCGCGTTTTTTAATCTTTTAAGATCGAGCCAAAGGCTTCAAGCGAAATGAGGTCCGCCATTTTCAAGTCACTTTGGAGAAAAGTTCCATGCGGTGGGAGCAGCAAAATGAATCACTCTTTTCCCGAGCTCAGTGCGGACACGAGGCACAGACAGTTTAAAGACATCACAGGAACGCGAGGCATAGTGGCTTCTGGTTCTTTGAAGGTATGAACATAAATAAGAAGGCACCAAACCAAGAAGAGCATATTTAGATGACATGGCGTCATCTTCCTCTTATTGACGGCTACATTTTCACTCTTCCCTTCCAGTGGTAGTGATCATCAGGTATAGATCATTTTGATTGCCTACAACATGATTCAAGTATAAGTTGGCAAAAAACTGACTTTGATTAAAAGTACACTTTAAACTGAGGCTTAAAACAAGGTTAAAATCTTAAACGTTACATGCCTGATACCTGGTATTTAGATGTATTATTTAATCTCAGCAATCATTTGGTGAAAAAGCTTTCAATCAGCTTTTGTACCTTAGATTGGCACCTGATCTGTCCATGGCTCTTAGCATATAGCTACAGTGTTTGTTTAAACAAAATCTATTAAATTAAGCAGCAGAGCTCCAATGATGACAAAGTGAGTCTGAGTTTACCTTGTGGCTGAGGAAAGAGCAGGAAGTTGATTTTTTTGGAAGGAAATACATCTTGGGCAACATGTATGTTGTTTGAAAACCAGAGGATGTAAGGATGAGACAGTGAAAGATATTTCAAAGTAAAAACAAATAAATTCCGTTACAGAAAACAAAAACAGAAAAGCTATGAAAACAACGAGCTCTGATCCATGCAGTAAATATGAGAACAATCATCCGATTCTAACAAACACACAGGAGTATTGATTGTATTATTTAGCAGAATATTGTTAGTAAAGAGATTTGAATGTGAGATTAATTGTTCACAATTTTCACATTCTATCAAACCAACATGGAAACAGCGTCTGTTCATTGGCATCTGGCTCCAATTTTCCAGATCTGAATCACAATCAATTGGACCAAAAGCACTCTCTGTACTTCCTGCTGGTAAACAACGTTTTGGCATCACATCCACTTTTGTTTTTCAAATCTGATTTCAACCCTAACCAAACCCAATTGATTTTTAAACCTCGTTACATGTTTATTCAAAGACAAAACAGTAACAGAGTAACTTGGAGTATAATGAGTGTAAATTATGACACGGTAGATCTGCATTTGGAAAAAACTGATTTTTCTCTAAAGGCTTAAATCTGGAACACATAACCAGCCGAAAAAAATAATCCTAGATATAAAATCCCTCCAAACAAAGGTTAAAGCTCCTGTGACCTTTTTTAAGTGGTTATAATGCATCTATTTGACCTACAAAAGCAAGACAGACCATCAGGAGTAAAACTGGTTATTTCTTTATTGTTGTGCTGCAGAAAAAAAGCCTTTTGGAATTTTCTCCAGGAGAAACAGTGTTAAGTTTGATTAAAAGAAAGCGCAATAAGGAGCTTAATAACAGACAAGAGAAGAGGTTGGAAAAAATATAGTTTTATGTAAAAAATTAATCTGAGATTTAAATAGTTTTATAACTTCCAAAAATCGATTTTTGTTTTTTGTCTTATCTGTCACTCCTAGCTAAGTGCTAAGGCTAGCTCTTTAACTCAGTAGTATGTCAAACAGAGCAACAAGAAATTCAGCCAGTCTCACAGATGACTGGAGTAGATCCTGAAGTATGTGCTAATTCAAAAATTGACTTTGAATCATGAATCCATGAATCTTTTTGAACTGAAAATAGATTCTGAATCGAATTGTGACCGCAAGAATCGACACACCCAAAGATTCCCAGCCCTAGACAAGAGGTACCACATTGTCCACAGACAACTACGGAAGTTGAATACAAAACAAAATTTGTGTAGCACCTCAGTTCAATGCTCTGTATTACCAATATGTCGCATTGCATCTTCACTATCAATTAAAAAAAACAATCGAAATCATCACTTTTTTCCTCTTTTGGTGTCAGTATCGCCGATGCTTGTTCCACACTACTCCGTTATCTTTGCAGACAGTAGTGCGTAGTCAGTGTAGCTGTGTGAGTAAGTATCTGTTTGATGTGTGTGCACTGTACAGTATGTCCTAATGATTCCTATATGTGAGCGTGTGCATGTACAGCCCCCTGTCTTATTGACTTAGTGTCACCAAAGGCCCATGGGAAAAACCACCACCCACACACTCTCTGATATGCAGCAGAGATGCAGAGTGTGTATGTTGTGTGTGTGTGTGTGTGTGTGTGTGTGTGTGTGTGTGTGTGTGTGTGTGTGTGTGTGTGTGTGTGTGTGTGTGTCTGTATGCACTGATGTGAACAAGTTTGGACTTGCAGAGAGGCTTGATGGTTTAGTGTTAGTTTGCGCTCCGGGATAAAAGGATTTGTGCGCTTCTTTTGTGTGTGTGTGTTTGAATTTGTGTTTTTTAGTTTGTGCGAGAGAGTACGAGAGAGAGCGAGGGAGAGAGAGAGAGAGAGAGGCACAGTAAGCCAGGACGATTATAAGGAGAAAGATAAACTATGGATGTATCTGAGAGTATTGGCTCTAATTTCATTCACTTTATCTGTAATGGTGATGTCGTATGCCCAATCCTGAATGCTCCCTATCTTACTACTCTTCATCCCCTATGGGACACCGAGGCTTCAATGAGCGCCCTCCATTGCAATCTGTCTTTGACACCATGTTGTTCGTCTTACCATGACAGGTCCATCATTTGAAGCACCTGTGTCACAGTTTTTTGCTAGATGGTTTTGGGCTTCCCAGGTTTCCTTTTGCTTGGTGGTGTCCATCTCAAGGCGTCTCTTGTGATCCGGGCCATCTCAAACGTCTGTATGTGATGTCCTTTATTATACTCTGGCTACTTGAAGGTAGATTCATCTAAGGCATCTGTGGTGGAATGCTTACACTCTCCTCCTTTCACTCTCTCTGCCATGTACAGCCGAACAGACTTTACATCACTGATATATCAGACCATCTTAGATTGAAGGCTGTACTGCTTGGATCCTCAGATATGGGAGAAGAAAGAAAGCTTGAACCTTCATAGTCTAGCTTTAGAGTCTTTTTTAAGCCCCACTGTCTAGTTAAAGTCTGCCACTAACTGAAGTGGTGCCTCATTTACAAGGATAGGTCCTTGGTGGTGTTAACACTCATCACTTGTGTTTTGGAGGTGATGGTGAGACCCTCCTGGTTAGCAGGAAGTTTTTGAGCCTGTCACTGTTCATCTGCATGTTGGCAAGGTTGGTTGAGAAAAGAGCGAGATCGTCTGCATAGTGAAGATCTTCACTAACTTAATCGCCTGTTGTGTGTTTATCTGCCTGCTGGAGTTTTGATGCACGTTTCACTTTTCTGTCATTACTCAAAGCCTAAAACGTAATGTCAAGCTATGCTAATGTGTGTGTGTGTGTGTGTGTGTGTGTGTGTGTGTGTGTGTGTGTGTAAAAATACGTCAGGGGATGCACAGTGTCATGCGGGCAGCGCTTATCCATGCTGGGATGTCAGCTGTGAAATATTGGCACCATTTCCTTATCCTAATGTCACCCTCTCTCTTTCTCTGTCTCTCTCATGTGCAGAAAGTTGTGCCCAGTGACTGAGTGGGCACCCATGGGTGTGTTAATTTTGTCAGATCACCCTTGGCTGCTTTCAAAATTTGCAAGTGTCTCATATCCCGCTGATGTATCGCAGGCTGCGTGCCCCTCAGGGAAACAATTTGTTAGTGCTGATATTCATGTTTCAGTCACGGATAAAGGCATTGAGATTAAGATTTAGAATATTGATCTAATAAAAAGCTTCATGAGGCTCCCAAAGGCCACAGACTTCTCAGATATTACCGTATATCATACTATATTGTCAGTTTTAAAAGGACTCACCATGTGATAGTCTGAAACAAAGTTCAAGTGAACCTTTAAGAATTTCAACACCAGGTTCCCTCTCCCCCCCCCCTCTCAACATGTCTGTCCCGTGATTAAAACTCAGTTTGCCTTCAGTCCGTTTCTGTTCATTATCCCTGTTCCCCTGCAGAGTTTGTTTAGTTAGTGTCACGCTGATTTACAGAGCAACAGAAACTGTGAGAGGACCTTTCATACACTGGTTAGACTTCCTTAATGAGCCTGTTGAGCTACATCCAGAATGTGAGCAGATTGAACAGGTATTCATATTGACACTAATGCTCCTGGCCCCCTTATATTTTCATTTTGCAGCAAATAGTAAAAAATACTATTACTTCATGTTTCTCTGGAATAGCTTTAATCGTGTTAAAGACAACCAGCAGATAAATATTGGGAGCACTGACTGTAGTATTAAAATCATGAGTCTCGCTACTTATGGTTAATCTGAGTTTTGGTGTTGTATGGATAGTGTCAGTGCATTGGCTTTCCCTTTCAATCTCTCTCTCTCTCTCTCTCTCTCTCTCTCTCTCTCTCTCTCTCTCTCGTTTAACATTTAAACCCTTAAAGACATCAGGAGGAGATTTTACATCCAAAAACAGGATTTTTACACAGGCACAGGACGAAGTCAGCAAAGAGATGACTCGTACTGTTTTGTCCACACGGGGCGCTAAAATCAACCGGAACTGAAAGTTCCTCATAAGAGCTTTAAAGTGTCGTTTTGGTATGTTAATTTTAATGCATGGAAGTGTTACTGGAAATGTAATCCAGTGGCCTTCTAGATGAGTTTCATTATCTCTTCATTTCTTTATTTAACTCATTTATTTCACAAAGCAAGAACATCATTGGGGCGGCAGTAGCTCAGTCTGTAGGGACTTGGGTTGGGAATCGGAGGGTCGCCAGTTCAAGTCAAAGCACGGACCAAGTCCAGAAATTGGTCTAGTAGCTGAAGAGGTGCTAGTCCACTTCCTGAGACCTCTCCATTAATGCATGTCCATAGGATCCTGTTTGTGCATATGTTTTTCTGTAGCATGTTCATTAAAACAGAGTGTAAAAACTGAATTTCCCCTCGCGGGATTAATAAAGAATAAATTATAAATTATAAAATGATCATCACCTTTAAAGACATCACTCTCCTAATCAAATTCACAGCTGCCTGTGCCGAAAGATTCCCAATGAATGATTTTAAACTTTGTCAACAAAATAAACTTACATGGAATAATTCTACTTTAGTTTGTTTTTGATGTCAATCCATGATCTCTTTGAAGTTTTCCTCTCACAGTGTAGGTGGATTTATTACTTTTCTACACGTTTCCAGGCGCTAAGGGAAATCTCACAGGCTGCGGGATCCGGGGGATAATATATGACTTACTAATGATTGCAGTGTGATGCATGGCAGAAGTTCACACATACACAGATGTGCCTCATCTGAAGTAGGGGAGAAAACAGGGGAGGATTAATGTCATGTTCTCTCTTGAGTTTAATAATTAGTTGTCACTATTATAACAAATTAAATCATCTTGACTAAAAGAGCGCAGTAATAGGTGTAGTGATCCAAGTTTATCCTTAAATGCTACATAAATGAAAGTTTCAGAGGCATGACACCAGGATTTATTGGAGACCTGGTATGTTGCTGCCGCTCCGTCTTTCTCCCAACACGTGTTAGTGCCCCGGAAATTATTTTAATACGACTTTACTGAAGTCAGGAATGGTGAATCAAAAAACTGGGCCTTCATTGCTAAATCGAGTCCAAAAGCCTGGGGAGAATTTGAAAAGAGTACTGGCAAAAAAAACCCTCTGCTGAACATAATTTTTTGCTTATGCTCCAGACAAGCAATTACTTGAAAGAACATGTGCAATCTCTGGGTCCTGCATCTAGGTCTTAATAATAAATCCATGCTAATACATCCATGGCTGTCAAATGTTTTGTGGTTGGGTCATTTTAGCCAATAATCATTTTTATCAGACTGTCTTACACGTTATTCCAACTTAAATATAATGTTAGCTGCATGATGCTGTCGCGGGTTTGACAAGGTTTTAATTTGGGGTGCCAGTCAGAGTCAATGCAAATTAAATGCAAACAAAAAATAGTCAACCTGCACAAAATATGACATAAGCAAGAGCCACAAAACAATCAAGCAAAACAGCAATGCGATTTCAATAATATATATTATCACAGGTATCAACCACACTGCAAACAAAATGAATGTCTCTGTTTGTAAGTAAAGTTCAGTCCCTTCCGGCAAAAGTCCGCACCGGTATACCCACAACCCACTGTTCAGTCCATTTCAGTTCAATGTTCAAACTACAAAACAAAAACTCCGCTGGGCCTCGAAAACAAATAAGGAAACAAACTCAAAAGAAAACCAGCGTCTCTCTTCGCGGTGCAATATTCGAAATACAAACAAACAAAAGACACACCAGGTACTCACGGTACCGGAGTTTTTAAGTCAGTCAGTAGGTTAAGTCAGAGTTGGGTTTTGCTCCATTGCGACCGGTATCTCCTGACTCCAGGGAACAGCTGATCCGCCAGGAACAGGGAAATAAACAAATCCAACAGGTAATCGGGCCTGACAAAGACGGACCTCCAGCGACGAAGATGTCACACAAAACGGATATAACACGGACTTCCAAACACGCTCTATGCCGAGGTAACACTTCTCCTTCGCTGACTTTCTTTCAATGACTCTCCGCCTTGATCACCGGTGACTTGCACCTATACATAATGCCCTTCCTGGAGGACGGATTCAGACTTTGCGGCACTGTGGCTGTTTTTCATCGGAGTGTGAGATGAATGTGGGTGGATGACGGAGGAAGCAATGAATGGAGGTGTGTGCGCTACAATACATTAATGTTAATTGTACAGTAGATATGATAAGTGGAAACAGATATGGAATATAGCCTTAATGCTATCCGGACATGTGTTGGAGACACAAACTTCACAACACCCCTCCATTAAATTAAGTCTGGACACGCCCTTAGGTGATTGTCTGAAAGTCTTCCTGCAGCTCCTCCACTCGTTTTATCCCCCTCTCTAACCTTTCAGATTTATTCCAGGAGGCACTGAGCTCTGAGCCGGTGAGTCTAGCATTTGAAGGTCAATCATACAGAGCTGTAGACGAGCCATGCACCCCTGCTCAGACTACAGGTTGGAGGATAACAGAAATGAACCTGACTACCCTCACAAATAGGACACATATTAAACGCGTTTGTCCCAGTACCATGATGACTTTGACACCTTCATAAGACAAATCTTACTTACAAATCTTATGTTGACTTTTAAATCTTTAATACTTAAGATATTTGTTTTTTTAATCTTGAATGGTCAAGTGATCTTTTGCCATGGACAGATATCACTTGATTATCCTTTTCCGTACCATGTGGGCAAAAAGTAAACCCTTGTTGTACTCTCATCAGCTGCAGATCCACTGTGACAAGTGATAAGCCACAGTTAATAAACAAGGAAGACAAGGGAATGAAAGGCATGAATCCTCAAACAACCTCTTAAATGTCTTGGTGAAGACTGCTCTAAAGGAACATGTTTATATACTTTTTCTGACAAAGTAGGAAGCAGCCGGGGCACCACAAAAGTAGTTCTGTTTTCAAAGCAAATAAGTGTACAGTATCATAATCGCTCAACCAACAATATGACAAAGTAACACCCGTCTTTCATCTCCCACCTTGTGAGTGCAAGTCTTTTTTTTGTAGGAAAGCAAAGCAAGATGTACTGCCTGTGTTTTTGTACATTGTGCGTTGAGCTGACAGAAACAATGAAAAGCCCTTCAAATCTCTAAATCTGTCGCTCAGACTCGTCTCAAGGTTGGCAATCAAAGCCAATCAGCAGATTAGGCACAGAAGACATGTTGAAGGTGATTTTTGTTCGACAGACTCCATCATTTTTCATCAGTGCCTCAGGCTCTTCTAAATGTTCTCGACTGAACTCACCGGCAGTGAAGAAGTGACAATCATGAGGAGGTTGTCATGTGCTGCTGAGCATGTTTGTGTACCTGTAATTCAGCGGTGTACAGTATAATGCTGTCGGTTTCACCTTTGTGGCATGTATCATTCTCCCTTTCCAGTCATGTTCCCAGTAAACTGATACATTTTTTTGGCATAGCTGTATCCTGCTCCGAAACATCACTCCTCCTTTCTGATTGCTCAGCTAAGTAGTCCAAAAGTTGTTGAGACAGTACAGTTCAAATGAAATTGTTTTTTCATTTCAAGAATATCTAAGACCTGAGGGAAAATGCCTTACCTTCATATTTTCAAATTGTGTAAGTTCACTCTCCAATTCTACAATTCACTTAGCAGACGCTTTTATCCAAAGCGACGTACATCAGAGAGTAAGAACAACACAAGCAAGGATCTAGAAAAAAGGGAACAATGTCACAAGGGAAGCCGTCGCTAGTAGTTTTTAAATCTTGATGCTAAAGCTGGGCTAACTCATGTCACGATCTACCTCCTCTCTTCAAGCTCTCTGCTAGAGAGTGCTCGCTTACAAAACAGCGACAAAAACGTCTCCTCCTTAATTTAACTCTCTGATCCAGGTCTACACTCCCTCCCGCCCACTACGCTCTGCCAATGAAAGGCGTCTGATCCAACCTTCACAACAGGGTCCTCAGACGCTGACTAGACTCTTCTCCTCTGTCGCCCCCCGGTGGTGGAATGAACTTCCAAACTCCATGTGATCTGCAGAGTCCCTCTGCACCTTTAAGAAAAAGCTAAAGACCCAGCTCTTTCATGAATACCTACTAACTTAATGATGATGGTCTCCATATTATTGATGATGATGATGGTAATGACGATGGTTTTTGTTTGATAACGGCGACTTATAAGATGGTTTCTATACTGATTAGAGCTCTCAAGAACTGCCCTCAATGTTGTGCTTTGCCTCTGGTCACTTCCTGTCAGCACCTGTGTGTCCAATCAGACTCAAAGCTGATCGTTTGCTATTACTGTGTCTTAGGTGTCGACTGTATAAATGAAGAGGACATAATGATGACATAAATCTGACAGCCAAACCCCTGAAGCGTTCCCTGTTGTTATTTACTCTATAGAGACCGAAATACAACGGCAACATAAGAAATCACATTGTTTTAAAGGATTCTTGAAACTACATGTCTTTTGCAACAGTGAGCTCTTTTAATCTCTTGCTGTACTTAAAGGCTTTATTTAAGCAGTGAGTACAGTATGTTATTCTTCTTTTCTCTAGTCCCTCAATTAAACAACTTTTATACTCGAGGGGAGGAGTCAGCCGGCCGTCCGGGCGATGTAAACAAACTGAAGATAGGACTCTGAAAACTCTGAAAACATCACAGACAGTGGGACTCGGGTGTTACACCCATTGTAGACAGTCATGACTCACAGAGTTATTTTCAGAGATATACTTGATTTATATTATATTTAAGTGTGAAAAATCACATATAAAGACTTTAATTAAATCCTTTCTTTATTATTTTCTCCCCATTCTGCTTATTCCCCACGACTCTCCTCCTCCACTCCTGTCCCTTCCTGTTATGCACGTACTTCCATTTCCTCTCACCCTAGCATTTTCTCGCGGTTGTTCTTTCTTATCCCTCTGCTGTTGATGTGTCACATGCAGCTGACTGGAGCCCGCATTGTAGTCATTACTAATTCACAGCAGACAGAGGGCATTTACTTTATTCTCCGATGCATGATACATCCATTATTCACACTGCTTCAAAGATATTTCTAATTGCTGGCACAAACTCTCATCATGGAGGAAAGAACTGTCCCCAAACTGCTCATACTCCTCATTGAGACGCCTTAAATCCTTCATTTTATGTAGGGAAAATCTTTAGTTTTACATGACAGCAAACATGTATTAAAAAACAAATACACAAATACACTGAAGAGAAACATCTTTCTCTTTGTGAGACAATATAAAAAGGGGATTTTAGGTGAAACTCTCTCCTTGCCCTTGGCTCTCAGACTCCACTCAGACTACTAGAGAGTGTAGAAACACTGATTGCAGCTCTTCAAGGCATTACCTGCAGCTACTTTGCGCTGAAAGTAAGAGGATATTTCATGTAATCTCTCTCTCTTTCACTCTTATTTCCTTCCATTTACACCTCCGGCTCCTTTCCCTTCTCCGCTTTTCACTCCAATCCATAAGCGTTCTACGTTCGCCCGTCAGGCTCATCGACTCCACACCGCGCACGCAGCCTTATAACAGTTATCGTAATTGAAATCAATAGACGGGTATAGAATGTACGGTGGCCTGGAGGGACAGATTATGTATTTCCTGCTCGTCCGCTGCTCTGTCCCCTGCCTGCCAGTCTCACAGTTAAGTGTTAAGCCCCAGAGATAAATTCATTTAAGAAAAACACTTAACCTATGAGGCTGTAAGCATGTTTTTCACTTGTTTTTCTTTCTGTGTCTTTGGAAGTTGACAGAAAAGACAGACAGGAAAGATGGGAGAGAGGCGTTATGACAAAGGTTGGATGCCAGATTGGCGGGTACACAGTATGCAACTGAGTCATCTAAGCTGTCACAACACCAACAAAAACCCTGCGGTTTATAGCACTTGCTCCGACTCCAAGAGGAATTATTCTGATCAATCTGCAGAACTGTGCCGTCTCTTTCCCTCTCTTTAAGACATGATGGAAAAGACAACAATCATCCGACGTATAAACGCCATGAAATTGCATTTAAGTATTTTTTCTTCCAGCTGTTTTGTTTCTGTTTACATGAACTGATTACTGGTTTAGAGATAATTACTGGCTTTTATGTTGTGCTTTCAGATCTCACTGATGCATTCAATCTAAAGCCTCTTTTGCGTTGCCAGTTTAAGTTGGGCTATTTACGCCCCTGTTACGCCTCACTTTAAAATTTCTGTCTTCCTCGTGGCGTCTCTTCGACTCAAAACCACTTTTTTCCACCGGCTCCTCCGCAGGTGCTGCTAATGAAGGTTACAGAGACAGAGCCACCACACCCCCCCCCCCCCCCCCCCCCCCCCCCCCCCCTCTCAAGTGTGTCATCAGTACTGACCCTGCTTCTCCTCCTACCAACCACGCCTACCGCTAAAGACCCTGAAGTGAATCCTCCTAATGCATTATCATAACAGTCGTCTTCTAGTAATCTGCAATGCTGTAACACAATGTACAATCACATACTGCGATCCGAAAAAACAATCTGATCTATGATTTAAAAAAATCTGTGATCCGATCTGAACCGTGGGATTTGTGATCTGTGACACCACTACTGGACACGCCTTCATCCTGGAAAGACCGGCATTTACATGTCATGAAGCCATTTTGTGTCTCTTTTGTTTTTAACTTTTGGTTATCTTTGTGGATGATTTTGTTCTTTCTTTACTTTTAAACAACATTTTACTTTTAAAGGCTTTATATGTGATTTTTTGATCCAGCAGATGTCGCCCTTGAGCACCAGCATGAAACCAAAACAACTTGCGCTGCATTGTTGCGTTAGCATGCTAATGCTAGCGATCTTTATTATGCTCGTATCTTCACACTGCATGTAAATTTACCTGAAATGAGCGTGATCTAGAAACACAGTTAAGCAGTGAGTACAGTATGTTATTCTTCTTTTCTCTAGTCCCTCAATTAAACAACTTTTATACACGAGGGGAGGAGTCAGCCGGCCGTCCAGGCGATGTAAACAAAGTGAAGATAGGACTCTGAAAACTCTGAAAACATCACAGACAGTGGGACTCGGGTGTTACACCCATTGTAGACAGTCATGACTCACAGAGTTATTTTCAGAGGAGATACTTGATTTATATTCGCATATAAAACCTTTAAACAACATTTTACAGTCACTTCCTGCAAAGGTTATGGCTTAAGGACCCCTTTAGGTACCTTGTAGGCCTGTTCTAAAATTCAATCATGTCTCCATTCTTGTTCCTTGTCTCATTTTCCCCGAAACATTTTTTTACTCTACTCCTTTTTTCCCATTAATTAATTAATACTGGTTTAAGATGTCTTGAACCGCATTTTAATGTCTCTCAAAAGATATTCTTCCTTAAATGAAACGTGACATTTAGAGGCACTATAATGCTGCTTGACATTTATATTTTTTTTGGCCCAGAGAGACCATGAAATCTGTGTCGGCAAGGTCACGACTGTACAATGTCATCTTGAAGATAATTAAGATTAAACTTTCCTCCAGCTGTCTGCTGTTTGGTAGCATGATCTCGTCTTTCGCCGCTTTTGAGGTTAACAAGTCCTTTTAATTTCTTTTGTGAATTTTTTTCCCAACTTGTGGAAGGCTTAAAAAAAAACGATGTTTGTTCATCTAGCTCATGTTTTGTCTTATTAATAACGTCAGGTCATATCTTTCTTACAAATGTCGGTCATGTGTAAGTGAGCTTTCCTGTTGACTATGTGCGGCAGAGCGAGACAGTGCAGCAGATTACATGAGATACTTGTTTATGTGCTTCACCTCTTTGTATTAATTCATTTAACCTTGACTCTACTCGTAAATGGAGAACACATCTGCCAGGCTGCTATCAGACAAAGTCACACTACTCCTAAAGTACTGCCACTACTGTTTTAGCAAAGCTTTTTTCAGAGACAACCACAGGAAACCAGGGTACCAGTCCCTTATGAAACAAGAAGTCAGTGTTGAATCATCATTTCAGTTCACAGCATCATGTTTTCTTGGACATTAAAAGGAATTGCAGGGGAACTCATGTTACAATATCGTCAGGAACGAAACAATACGATATGATAAGCTGGCTATAATTACCGTAAAATCCGGTGTATAAAACACACTTTTAATACCTATTTTTTCGTCTTAAAAGTTGGCTGTGTCTTACACACCGGTGCGACCAATATACTATACCAGTACAAAATACTGAAACACGCGCCGTCATTACAGCGGGTGCAGCAGCCACTATCACTGCGACCTGACGTGATTAAAAAGCCATCCCCATTCATTGTGTATTGAAAGCTGAGTGCACAGACCAGACTGGCTGCGCAACTTTTTTCACATCTTTTCTCCCTCACGAGGTCATAATCATGACTTTACAGAAACAGTGGTATATTGTTCCGTAAATAAACCTTGTGGAGTTCTCGTTTGATTGAAAGAGTCCTATATTAAAGTTAAAGAGTGACCAGCGGAGTCAGGTTGCGCGACTTTCCCTGCAGGCTGAGAGCTCAACTACCGTACTGTAGCTAGTAGGAACGCAAACTCCTGAATGTGAAAAAAAAACGGGAACAGAGCTGTACAGAAACTGCACGTGGTAGACATCGCTGAACACAATATAAAATGTCACGCAGGAAAACAGTTTAAACTTTTTTTTCTCTATACGAGACCTTCAAAACAGGGTGCCACTTATATTCTGGATTTTACGGTATAAAATGATCCATCATGATATCTGATAAACTGGTAAAATGGTAAAATGCAGCATTAATATATTTATTCATTGCAATTTTGTGTCAGTTTCACCTCTTATCATGCTTCATCAGTTTTCCCTGTCCGACATTATCCTGCTATCTTCTTCTTTTATCATCTCTTCTCAAGCCAATTCTTCAAAAACACCACCATGAGGAGTCAATAAGTGGTGATGAAGGAGTCAAATTGTTAAGAGCATCACATATTGTTTTTCCATTTACGTTAACGATTCCAGTTATTCACTTTCTGTATCACACGAGTCAGGATGACCATGCATATCAATATTTTGTCTCATCCCATTAACATATCCTTAATCTTTTTAACATTTAGAGAAAGGAAGAAATAATAATGCCAGGACAGTATATGGATGTGTTAGTGTTCAATATGCACATAGAAATCACAGCAACGCGGACGTAAACAACCTGTTCAACCTGTTTGCAGAGCCTAAACTGTGAGTTAAACATGGAGGATATCAAGGTTGTGTGGAGGACACTGCAGACTCATTAAGTGTCTGCTCTGAATGAGTGTTCAGGGTGGCAGTGCCCCTCCTGGAAGCTAGCCAAGCAGAGAGGTGATAACCGGCTGGAAAGGCAAAACTAAAGCGGGCAGAAAATGAAAACAGAATGAAAAATGGACCCAGAGCTCGCCTTAGCATGCAATAAGTACAAGGGTGTGCGTGTTTGTGTGTGCGTGTAGTACAGCATTATTAATCTGGAGTATTACAGGAAAGAACCCAATTGACACATGTGAAATGAAGTGTTTAATCCCTTCCCCGTAAAGTCTGACGGGCATGTTGATGGGATTTTTCTTTTTTTTTTTTTTTGCATTTTCAGCATGAACAGAAAAACCCAGAAGCTAGTTGAAGCAGCATTTAATAAACTGTTATAGCTGCAGGAAAACAAGAAATCCAGCCTCTGTGTAGCTCAGGTCTAACAGACTGACAGGGGAGGATCACAAACTGAATTTTGCCTTGAATTCAGAGTCCCAAGTCTACAAGAGATAATACAAGGTTAGAGCTTCAATTTCTGTTTTCTTATCTGGTAACCCCAAATCTTAGAATTTGCACCATAATATGATTTTTTTTTACAAGTTTAATGGCTTATATTCAAAATGTACACACCACCCTATTCACTCTTTAAAGGGTAAAAAAGTATCATCGTCTAATGCATCGGGACGTATCATTACTGTCAACAAGAACACACATTTTCTTCTGACTTCCTTTGCCTCCACCTTTTCCTCTCGACATACTTAAAATTTAAAGTGTCTCCCATCCCAAAATAAACTACAAGCTAAAATATTCATAAACACATGAGCTTGTGTGACAATATTTGGGGCTGGCACGGTCTTTTCTCTGTCTCTCAACTGTAACATAAAAGCTGTAAAGGTTTCTGTAGCCATGTGGTTAAAGATGCTATTCTAATCTAATGTTGTCATCTTTCTTTCAACCTGATTGAGGTGTGTTTTGTCATTGAACTCATCAGTGTGTGTATCTCATTATGTAGATGACTCACTGGTGTTTTTGTGTTTAAAAGCTTCAAATATGCAGAGAGCTCAGTGTGTCATATTCACATTATGAATGAAACTCACACAGCACACTGTTTTACTAGAAACCTGGATATATAGATAGATGAGTGTTTGATGTGACAGTAGTATAATATTGAATTATCTGCATGATCTGAATTGGATGTAGCACACCTTTGCATTTATATAACTATTCTTCTATTACAACCTTCTTTCTACTCCCTCTCTCCTGTCTGTCTGCCCCACTTCTTGTTTGGCTTGTTTGGGCTAGTTTAAAGTTTGCAGTGTAGAAAAGTCCTCAGGGACACTATTTCATGTCTCTCTCGCTGTGTCTCTGTCTCTGCCTGAGTTTTTGTTTAATGTTGACTGCATTTGCATCTTCTTTGAGAACGGATGCAGGATATTTTATTTGTATTGACCTTATCTATTCTGTTTTGATTTGTATCTCGTACTACCTACTTGCTGCTTGTCTTTGTGCTGCTGCAACGCCTGAATTCCCCCTCTGGGGATCAACAACGTATTATCTTATCTTATGTGAAGGTGTGGGGATTTCAGCATTACCAGCAGCAGAGGTGCCTGCTGCTATAGTATATGAACACTTACACATGTGCACATGAGTGAACTTCCAAACTCCATGTGATCTGCAGAGTCCCTCTGCATCTTTAAGAAAAAGCTAAAGACCCAGCTCTTTCATGAATACCTACTAACTGAATGATGATGGTCTCCATATTATTGATGATGATGATGGTAATGACGATGGTTTTTGTTTGATAACGACGACTTATAAGATGGTTTCTATACTGATTAGAGCTCTCAAGAACTGCCCTCAATGTTGTGCTTTGCCTCTGGTCACTTCCTGTCAGCACCTGTGTGTCCAATCAGACTCAAAGCTGATCGTTTGCTCTTACTGACATTGTTCCCTTTTTTCTAGATCCTTGCTTGTGTTGTTCTTACTCTCTGATGTACGTCACTTTGGATAAAAGCGTCTGATAAGTGAATTGTAGAATTGTAGAATGATTTAATAAAATAATTTTTAAAAACTATTATTGACACAAATGTAATAGAGAGCAGACCCCTCTAGTTTGTGGTTTAATTAAACAGAATGAAAGGCTTGCCTGTGGATGACACGTGACAAATTATGTAAACACTTGTAAAAAAATGTACAAAGCAGCCTCCTCCAATCTGCTACAATTATAGTGTTTATGTCAATGTGTTTACCTGGTTTGCAAGATAGTACATAATTACTTTTTTTACTGAATGTCTGGACAGATGTTTAAATGTCTACATTTTTATTTCCTGCCTGCTACATTAAATAATGCTGATTTCTTTCCAGTCTGAAATATTCTGATATAGATGGTCATCGTCGGGGCGATACACTGAACAATTTAGTCCATTGACCAAAAAGAAAATGTCCTTTTGCAGACACAGTTTATTGTTGCTTGCACAGCTAGAATTTGTAATTCTGCACTGTTGGGGTTGTATCAAGTCAACTTTGGTTATATTCTTTAATAATTATTTCTAATTATTAATAATATAAATAAAATATCATCAAACTATGTTTAATCTCGTTTTGGGGCACCACCCTGTACTCAGGGAAATATAACCAAAATATCACTCAAATCAGTCTCAAATTAGTTATTTAATTACTAATATTATTAATAATTAATAACTATATTTAATAAATTGAAGGCGTGAAATCCGTACACAAAGCCTTCACACCCAGCTTATATCACAATGTAAATACACCAGTAATCACAAACAACTGCTCTCTTAAATTATAACAGAATTTATTTAAACAAAGCAACATCAATCCAAAATCAATGGACTTAATTAAACAAATAACTATCATAAACTAATCTAAGCAAACAAACATTATCAAGCAAACCTTGTGAATGAGGTGTAAATGTGTGTGTGTGTGTGTGTGTGTGTGTGTGTGTGTGTGTGTGTGTGTGTGTGTGTGTGTGTGTGTGTGTGTGTGTGTGTGTGTGTGTGTGTGTGTGTGTGTGTGTGTGTGTGTGTGTGTGTGTGTGTGTGTGTGTGGAGGAGAGAGAGAGAGAGAGAGAGAGAGAGAAAACAAGATGTTAGAGAGAGACAATGCACCATGTGACTTCGTCAGCCGTTGACTGAAGGTAAACTAGCATAGCATTACATACATAGGTGAACACAGCAGTTCATCACAATAAAACAAATGCAGCAGCTTACAACAGATAATAAACAGAATGTGACATGTCGTCAACAATGATGCATAATTATCAGTGGTTATAAAAGAAACATAACTATTTCTGAAACTATTTCTGCCCAGACCAAAGCTCTTACTTGGGGTAACTCCTGGTGATTGTTGCAAAGCTGGTTAGATCGTCACTCTGTTGAATGTTGAATCATCAGATTCAGGCAGGGTTCCTTCGTGACAGATTTAGGAGGAGGGTAGCGGGATTCAGATCTTCGACCAGAGCGCTGCTCTAGGGTCTTCTGGTTGCAGGAGCCGAGTTCTTTATGTGTCCTTGTGGATTCAGGGATCAGTGGGCTTCCTTCAGCGCTCCTGTCCAGTTGCGTTCAATGACGTCTTACGAAAAATCAAAGGAAAGAAACTCTTCTTTTTGCTCGAACCTGATAGCATCTGATTGCGCCCAAAACTCCTAAAAATATGCCGTGGAAGTAGTCAGCTGAATCCTCTGATGCTTGAATTCAGCATGTGAAGAGCTACCTATACTGAGCTAGGAGATCAGCTCTGAAGTTTAACCTATGTAAGCCAAGAGGAGGAAAGGCTTTGTCTCGAATGCTGGAGTCCATCTTGTTGGAGAGGGTGTCCTCTGGTGTCGGCAGACCACACTTGAAGAGAAGGAAGCAATGCCTGGTGATTGCTTTTAAAGACTGGAGCTGCCTGTGGGTTTACCTCAGGTTCCGGTCCCCCCTTTACATCACACGTAGGTGTGAAGTACCGCAGGGGATTCTGGGATAAAGAGTCCTTTTAGGCCTCTTTGTGATCTCAGTAAATAACTCAAAGGCACAGACTGTCCTAAGCCTGCGTGGCCCAACAGCACATAGCTGACGTATTTTATGACTCGCAGTTTATCTAAGCCTGAAAAAATACATGATAATAATAACTTTGTTCAGTCACTAGTAATAACACTTAGATTATAAAGTGGATATTGTACATAAAAATACATTTGTTTTTGTTTGGACTATCAGGATCTGTTTCAGGAAATGTTCCCTGACCATATTCAAATCTTCCTCAAAATGTATTTCCAGCATGTTTGAATACATATTGTTTACAGTGTGTGTGTTTGAGTTTTAATGAGGCATGTAATCAGACACAGCTGTTCCTGAGTGGTCTTATGAAGGGCTTGGTTGGGGCACAGCGACTCTCTCACTATTCAAACATTAACCACTCTGTCATCACGTGTCCCTCAGGGAAAAAAAAAGTGGACTGTAATGACTTACAGTGAATTGAAGGGAGTAATTTTTCATAATGAAAACATATATCGTTTGATAAATGTGTTTCGGGTGGGAGGGAATATATTTCCACTGACACACACAAACACACACTCCCCACGTCCCCCTGTCCCTAAGTGTGACAGGTGACATGTAAGTGGCTGGGCAGTGACGTGACTAAGGGGAGCTGACTGATGGTTTCCACCCCAGTCACGGACATCCTCATGACCTTTGATCCCTGAGGGAATAATCACTGAGCAGCATCGTTGTGTGTATTTGTGTGTTAGTCTAGGAGACAGATGTTGATTTGTGTGTGTGTGTGTGTGTGTGTGTGTGTGTGTGTGGGATGACAGGGTTGAGACGGATGGAGGGTAGCAGGTGTTAGCAACTGATGTGTTGTGATAACAGGTTGCCAGGCATAGTCTCGGTCCTTCTAGTGCTTGTTGTGTGGCCTCTCTAGGTTTTAATACTTGACGCTGATTGGCTGCTACAAGTTGGGTGTGGCCACAGCCCTGTTTGTTCTTTTAAAGATTTATTTTTGGGCTTTTTATGACTTTATTTAAAATCTTTATATGTGATTTTTCACACTTAAATATAACATAAATCAAGTCTATCCTCTGAAAATAACTGTGAGTCATGACTGTCTACAATGGGTGTAACACCCGAGTCCCACTGTCTGTGATGTTTTCAGAGTTTTCAGAGTCCTATCTTCACTTTGTTTACATCGCCCGGACGGCCGGCTGACTCCTCCCCTCGTGTATAAAAGTTGTTTAATTGAGGGACTAGAGAAAAGAAGAATAACATACTGTACTCACTGCTTAACTGTGTTTCTAGATCACGCTCATTTCAGGTAAATTTACATGCAGTGTGAAGATACGAGCATAATAAAGATCGCTAGCATTAGCATGCTAACACAACAATGCAGCAAGAGTTGTTTTGGTTTCATGCTGGTGCTCAAGGGCGACATCTGCTGGATCAAAAAATCACATATAAAGACTTTAAAGACAGGACAGTGGATAAAGTTGGAAATCCTGGAGAGATAGAGAGTGGACAATGAGATGCAGGAAAGAAGCCTCAGGCTGGATTCGAACCTGGACGTGTTTAGACATTTTCAGTTTCCTGTTGTGGCCTGATGAACTATTTATGTATTTAATAATCATGATGTTTGTTGTTTCTATTGTCTGAGTCTATGCTTCTTTGTCTATGTTTCTTGTTGTCACTGTACTGCGAAATATTTTTTGCCTTAAGGGACAATGAAGTTGAAGTTGTTGGGTCGCCCACTTCCAGAACAACAGCCTCTGTCCATGTGGTGTGCAGACTAAACACTAAGATTCAAATTTCACTTAATCTCCTACTCTTAGCTCTGTCCCTAAGCTGCAAATTTGTTTTACAGATTCTTGCATCAAAAATTGAAATAGTAAATTTCCAAGAATTTCTGGTCTTCTGAGTTCGACCACTCACAGCGCTGTTACACGTCACACTCACCCTCACACACACACACACACACACATTGACTTTACGACAAAGGCTGATATGAAAAGTGCCCATCAGTATTGATCGAATCATTTACACACTTTCACACTTTCCTTTCAATCTTTTTCAACATTCAATAGAGTAAGGCTTAACATCTACCGCATCAATTACACCATGACCAATTACTGAGCTGGAAATGACCATAATGATGAAGTCAATACCATCAATTTGACCTTGAAGATCAATAAAGTTAATCTTTTATCCTATAAGCCAGGGCTGTGTAGCTGCTACTTAACTTTAGCTCTAAAGCCGTTTGCAGTCTTGAAGCTGCTCTCAAAAGAGGAATCTGAATGTTTTAATGTTTTAGCAACAAATCCAACAAATCTCAGAAAATCTGCACAGCCAATTTATTTTGTTGTGGAGATGTTTCCTTATAACAAACTGTTTGTTTTATAACAAACACTCCGACTACATGTACCTGATAATCTGAAATAATTTTCTCAGTTTATGGTGTTTGTTGGTTCAAAAAAATCATTTTGTGTGACCATTTTTTCTTATTGATTAAATGTCTGCAATTCAGAAAAACTCATCTTGCATTAGCGTGTGTTTTTTTTTTTTATAGCCATAATTGTTTGCCCTTCAGTCGCACAAGATGTTTGTCCACTTGTTAGTGATGTCACTCCTGAAGCTAATTGAAAATTAATCAGGTGAAATGCAAACAAAGACTTGTGTCCTGCAAAATCATTAATTTTCTTGACAAAGCTACACACACACACACACACACACACACACACACACACACAACACAAACATAATTTCCTGCCGCCCTTCAGTTACAATCTCCTGACTTTTTGATCATCAGAGGAAATTTAATTGGCTCGTGGTACTTTGGTCCTTGCTCCTTGTCTCCAAACAAAATGACCAGAGTTACTGTTTCCACGGCAACAAAATGATTGTCATGACATCCTAACAAGCCATCTAAATAAGTTTCAGGGAGTCACTTATCATTTTCTCGGACTGGCCAAGTACACTGGGATATATTTTGATTTTAAAGGTTACATTTTTTTTCTCATAGAAATGTTATAATAAACAATGAATATAGTTTTACATAATGAGCAGAGGAGCATTCTGAAATGTTTACAATCTGTGAATAAAACTAAACACATGAACAACTTAAGTCACATTTAGGAAAAACACTTTCACTCTCATCTATCATTCAAAGAGTTAAATTCTTATATAATGTTGTGTTTCATAATCCAGTACTGTTCCACTTAAGCCGTGGACAATCATGACAATGTTGCATAACTCTAAACAAAATACTTGAAACATGACATGGACAGGAAGTCTTACTTGATAACATCTTTAACCCTTTTGGGAAGGTTTGGTTTAAGTTAGAGAATAAGTGCTATGGGGAAAAAAAGCCCCAAAATAACAAACTGTTTTTTTCTTTAAAGTCTTTATATGTGATTTTTTGATCCAGCAGATGTCGCCCTTGAGCACCAGCATGAAACCAAAACAACTCGCGCTGCATTGTTGTGTTAGCATGCTAATGCTAGCGATCTTTATTGTGCTCGTATCTTCACACTGCATGTAAATTTACCTGAAATGAGCGTGATCTAGAAACACAGTTAAGCAGTGAGTACAGTATGTTATTCTTCTTTTCTCTAGTCCCTCAATTAAACAACTTTTATACACGAGGGGAGGAGTCAGCCGGCCGTCCGGGCGATGTAAACAAACTGAAGATAGGACTCTGAAAACTCTGAAAACATCACAGACAGTGGGACTCGGGTGTTACACCCATTGTAGACAGTCATGACTCACAGAGTTATTTTCAGAGGAGATACTTGATTTATATTACAAGTGTGAAAAATCACATATAAAGACTTTAACTGAATTTATTTTTAATTTTGAGTTTTCCTCATTTTGTTAGAGCACCTTTGCCTCTACATTTTCCCCAAGAGATCCCACACTCCGCTTTTACTTTCACTGCCCTAGAACAGTCACACCCAGCCAATAATGAATTATAACACTTCTTCATAATCTGGGCTACCAGTGTCTACCTGTGTAGTAATCAGTGCATACCTCTGTGTTTATAAGAACACCTGCTGTGTGTTTAAGGTTGACCTGTCTGCTAGCACCTTGTGTTAAGTGTGTGTGGCCTAAAAAGCCTCCCTGCGGCTTTATGATGCTCTGCCGGCTGGCAGTCGGCGTACAACACCAGGGACAAGACCCCCGCCAACACTTGCCATCTGCTAACATCCTTGTAAGGAGTCCAGGCGGAGAATGTTGAGCAAAAACAACAGACTCCCAATGGGATACACACACACACACACACACACACACACACACACACACAGGGACACAGTGGTTCACTGACACGTTCATCTCGCTGACTCCTCCAACGCCTCCTGCTCATCGACATGCAGCAACTGCTGAGGATGGAATCAGAGAAAATGCAGATGATAAATGCTGGTGACTCTGAACTCTCATTAGTCATGCACTGTCTTATTAGTGTAAAAACTGTAGTACGGAAATAAAGTTTTTTTTTTCTTTTTTTTGTTACATGCTTCAAAATTTACGAGCAACTAAAATAAAAATGATTAGTGAAATTCTGGAGGGACACCTGACCATATTTCAAAGGAGAACAACTAGTTTTACAAGTTTTATAGTTTTACCAATTACCTACATATAGACAATGTTAGCATTCAACCACTTCCTGGATAGCATTATGTTAGCTTAGAAGTAGATTTGTTTTGCTAAGAATTAACTATTTTCCCTTTAAAGGCTTTATATGCAATTTTTTTGATCCAGCAGATGTCGCCCTTGAGCACCAGCATGAAACCAAAACAACTCGCGCTGCATTGTTGTGTTAGCATGCTAATGCTAGAGATCTTTATTATGCTCGTATCTTCACACTGCATGTAAATTTACCTGAAATGAGCGTGATCTAGAAACACAGTTAAGCAGTGAGTACAGTATGTTATTCTTCTTTTCTCTAGTCCCTCAATTAAACAACTTTTATACACGAGGGGAGGAGTCAGCCGGCCGTCCGGGCGATGTAAACAAAGTGAAGATAGGACTCTGAAAACTCTGAAAACATCACAGACAGTGGGACTCGGGTGTTACACCCATTGTAGACAGTCATGACTCACAGAGTTATTTTCAGAGGATATACTTGATTTATATTATATTTAAGAGTGAAAAATCACAAATAAAGACTTTAAATTAACTTTAAACTACCAAACATGACTTTAGATTTCAGCCTCTTCCTAGCTAAAGATTTTCTTTGTCAATTTTTGTTATTTTAACTTGAAATATGGTCGGATTTCCCACATGAAGAGAGTTGAAACAAAGTGACTAGATTTAAGTTTTTCGTGTGGAAAGTACATCTTATTATGTAGAAAATAAAGTGGGACTAAAACTATGATTAAAAAACTCAACAGGGTTTCACATTCATTCAGATATTTGGCATATGAGGCAATTTCAAAATATGAACTTTGCCAGCTACAACAGGAAACTTTCATTCAGAAAATGAATGTGACTAGTTTATTCCTTGATATTACACATTAAGAAAAGTAGCTTTGTAGCCATTAATTGATTAGCCCTGCCCTAAGTTAAACAACTTACACACTGAAACCAAGCAGGCTGATGGTTATTATGACAGCATGTGATCTACCAGACCCTGAGTGAGACATTCAAGGAAAATGGCTACCGTGGGGATATGGTCAATAAAGGCTAACATTAACAACGGTTGGTATTATTCCGGAGGGGTTATGGGAGGTTATGATACCAACCAAAACAAATATTAGATTAATTGAGTTGTCATTCTGCTTTTGTGCCGCTCCAAATTCATACTTTTTGCCGTCTGAAAATGAAACTCAACTTGTCACACCATGCAGCCAATATCACGGAACCAAAAGCCACAAACGTGTCAACTTCTTCAAATCATCAGATCGAAGACGTTAAGCACGGTGGCTGATGTAAGAGAACACAAAGACTTCCTCTCATCTACTATGAATAGCTGCAGATGTTGGTGGATCTGTAGCGCTCAGGGTTAATCATCCTGTCTTGTGGTGGAAGTCATCCCCTCCCTGCCACCAGGGAGACAAAAAGAGATGAGCTTTTAATTACAGGCATGTTTACTGTTGTCATTTCATCACTTAAATATGTCCTGGAGGGTTTTCCTGCATCTCTCTCTCTCTCTCTCTCTCTCTGACTACATCAGTCATCACAGACCGCTCAAACAAACTGGGAGCTACATCCAGGGACGCGGCAGACTAAAGTTTACACTTTGGCTTGTGTTGGTTTAGAAACCTTCCTGCTTACTAAAATGACAAACGTGTAACTTGATCTGGTAAAGAGAGACGACGACAGAGAGCGAGACTACCTTTGTCCCTTTTCCCTTGGAGCATTTTAAGAACCAATTTCAGATGTTCTTGTGCACTGCAGAATTCTGCCAACAAACTGACTCGTGTGGTGTATTCTTGGCATGACAGTCATGTTGTTGGAACACATGGTAGGCATGACGGTCTGCTTATAATCAGATTCTAAATGAGTCCATGGTGCCTTGTTTTGTCTTCTTGTTGATCTCAAAAGATCTTGCACACGTTCAGGTATTGAATCAAGCTTTCTTATCCACTCATTTGGTCTAATTTATTTAGTTTTTCAGTTTGTTCTGATAATATGTACTCAACAAAGAAACACTTTTTTAACAAAGCCTGATGAAAAAGAACGAGTATTAAACATGGATGTAGTCTCAGAGATGTCATCTGTTGGTTTCTTTAGAAAGTGTTATGAAGCCTAATGATGGTTGTTACCTCATCGGGCTCAACAAACGGATTACAGAAGCAAAAATCCAATTCATCGTCTCCATAGCAGATTCGACTTTTAGCCATTATGTCATAACCATCCAAGGTAGACTTAACCTGAGCTACCTGAGTGTGAAATGTTGCTTCATATGCTCATGAAGAAAACACAAGTTTGTATGATATCTGCCGCGTTTAATAAAAAAAGCATTGTTTATTTGCAATATCTGGGAAATGAATTAAACTACCCTGGTAGTGTCACAGTCATGTCTCTGATTGGTGGAGCTTGCTGTTCCCGTTTAAGCCCCCTCGGCATGGAATACTCTACAGACTGAACTAAAACTCCCTGAACTTAATCCACTGGGAGCTTTCTGTTCTATCCTGAGGGACAGGCAGCGTGAGACCATTGAACAGTGCCTGTGTTTTTAAAAATCTTAAATTGTTGTTTTATTGTTGTGTCACAGCTCCTGCACTTTCTTTTTTATTGAAAACACGATGTTGTTAATCTGTACTGGCACTTAATTGTAACTGTTCTTATGACATGTGCTGCTGACCTCTTGGCCAGGTCACCCTCGTGAAGGAGATCCTGATCTCAATGGGTTCTTTATCTGGTTAAATAAAAAAATAAAATAAATGTTTTCCGCCCACCAGTGCCATCAATCAATCAATCAACTTTTATTTGTATAGCGTCAATTGTTCTGGCAAGCCGTCAACCGACGATCTTGAGGAGCCTAGGAGAGCTCAAGAGCTCCCAAGAAAGTAGGTGGTTAGTGACTGAGATTTATAGATAGATACATGCAGTAATATGATGTACTGTACCATATGTGCACGTATAATTCTGCTAGCAGGCTAGCTAGTTAGATAGCTAGGTACCTATTGCTTTCAAACCACTATTACTGTCAGAAATGATGGTCAAAACTTTTTAAATAAAACCCAAATTGTAAGCAACCAAACTGAACAGATACACTATTGTAGTAAAATGTTATATGCGTTATGATAATTGCTCCACTTCTACAATTTCAGTTGTATTAATTGCTTTAAGTATGATTAACTGCACAGAATAGACATTTAGATAGCTTGATTTTAGCAGAGACAATGTTTTCTTAGGTACTCACGGCTCTATCTCAGGTTTTCACATCACATGCCGCCTTCTGATATCATGGCATCATCTGTTTCTGTTGAATCCAACGGTGTGCTGCCAGATTTAGCCTTTTTACGCCTTTTTAACCAGTTTCAGCCGACCATCCTTATAACCTTTATGCCCCTTAAAGGTGTGGACACAGGTGATGTTAAAAAAAGTTCAATAAAATGTTGTGAACTTTGTGAAATAATTACATCTAATTTGAGTCAAAAGATACTCTCTGTCCCGGTTGATCTGCTGTAATACACTCATGCAAGTTTATTTTCTAGTAGTGCCTCTTCCTCTTCTTAAGTAGAGCCAGCTGAGTGTGTGCTTGATTTTGAAGTGTTTTGGCATGGCTCTGTAGTTCCACTGGAGTTATGTGGTTAATAATGATGATTGTCGTACACACCACGAGTCCCATGGCAGGATATTTGAGTCGTTAATCTAATGCTACTTTATCTCCGTGGCTCATTGAAGCTCAGGGACTGCAGAGAACACAGCAGATGCGCAGTCACGGCCGTTTAAATTGCTTTTTTTTCTGTGTGTGATGGAGTCTGCTGCAATGTGGCACAAAATGTGTATAAGAATAGCAACGTCTCTCCCCACTGCACTGTGGATTTTAAGGGACAGCAAGTGCATAAATTAAGCCTTGTTAGGCTGCAGTTGTTGCGCTCAACTGCACGAGTCCCTAAGTACGGTACAGTCATTAAGCGTTGCTGTGTGTTGGAGAATTTAAGATCCTATTGCATTGCAAATAAAAAGGGAGATATATGCGTCCTTTTTTAGCTCAAAGCTTAGTGTCTGCTAGCATGTTGACGATGTGTGATAAAGATGATGAATGATAAGACTACCATCCACAAGCTTTGAAACCGTAGTCAGAATTGTAACTCCCACAGAGCAAATATAAAAAACCCTATTCTGTTATGAATCACAAAAAAGCACCACTAGGAATACATATTTGGAACACTACTGAAAGCCTTTAGATGTTGATTTGTGGAGGAGAGAGTTAGGCTCACTTTAATGGTTTTGTTATTACCCTAAAAATAGACTTTCCAAAAACAAGAACCCTTAAAAGTTGAAGCACAAAGTTAGAAAATCTGCCTCGCTCAGCTCTGCCACACGCTGATGCCGTGTGTAGCATTACAATGTCCCCCTGCGACTGTATCGCTTTTGGCTTGTTAAGCTGGCGGGTGTCAGCGCCAGCCTCCCAGCTGCTGGAGCGGCGGTGACTGTGTTTGATTATTTATCAGAGCCAGCGCTGAGAAAATGAACGCAGGGCGGAGTAGAGGTGGTGGCTCAGCTCTGCGGTCGCTCTGCAGTAAGTGACTCAGCTGGACAAGCTCTAAAGAAGCAGATGTACGTTTTCTTTGTTATCACACTTCTTTCGATCAATATTCTCTTCCATCTCTCTTTTCTGAGAACCCTTCACTCTCTCTCTGCATATGTTATCGTTTTTTATCTTAACATTTTTTTCCCCTTCATATAAGCCAGCTTGTTTTTCTCTCTTTTCCCCCTCCCGACCCCTTCCTGTTTCAAGATTCCCCTTCCTGCTCGGTTAGGCTAAAGACTTAAATGCTGTCAGAAGTGTAGGTTTGTAGCTGCAGGGATGCTGATGCAGACATACTTACTGTAGACAAGACAGTATTGAAACGACGCCTACATAGAGCCACTCCACCAATGAGCCCATTGGGTTCATCTACTTTCCCAGGCTCCCCTCCTCATATGGATGACTAGGTGTGAATGTCTGCATGCCATATGGTTGGGACACCTGCTACCAACTCGGTGTGCGCTAACTCAATCAGAGCCAATGATTCACGAGTGATTTTCAATTAAACAGAATGGCACAGCCTCTTTTCATACCAATGCTTTTTGATTTCTAAAGGGCGCTTTTATATACACCTGACTTGACACCTGACTTGACTTTTAATGTGTTTGTATGATGTTTTTTGTGTGTATTGGCCATGCATCTACTTTGTGTTTTTGATGTCTGTTACTTCAATTTTTTTTTTTTTTATTACTTTATTTGCCACTGATGTACCCAGGTCTCTCTTGAAAAAGAGATTCCAAAATCTCAATGAGACTACCTGGTAAAATAAAAAAAATAATAAATATATAGGGCAGAACAATATGTAAAAAAAACAAAACACAATATTAATTATTATTTCTCTTTTATTGATTAATGTTCATACATTTTCAGCTTAACATGCACTAAAGTTGTCGATCCAGGTTTTTTTTTTTTTTTAGAGTAAAGCAGATCATTAAATCCTATAAAAACAATGAATAATGTGTCAGGTTAAATTTAAGATGTTCTACTGTAGAAAAAGCATGTCCTGGAGTTGCAGCGGCTAACACAGTAACACAGCTAGGAGACCTACAAAAGCAGTTTCAGGTTAAAAAATCTATGTTTCTGGGGCGCAGATGGCCTATAAAGTGTAGGATACACCCGATGTAAGGAGGCTGCAGTCCTTCAAGTGGATGGCCCGCGTTCAAGTCTGACCTTATCTGATCCTATAACACATGTCATTCCCCACTGTTCCTCCCTGCTTTCCTCTATCTACTGTCCTATCTAGTAAAGGTAAAAAGCCCCACCACACCCCCATTTGTCTCCATCATTGAAGTATACTCAAGGTTGAGGTGTTAGGGAGCTGCTAGCCAAGCTGCCACTAATGCCTAAATATTATACATAAACTTACAGCATCTTTTTTTCCCAATCATTTCCTGTCTGTAGAGGATAATGGTAGTTAATTTCCTCCAGCATGCTGCTGCCCTTGGTGTCACTATTTTTGGTCTTACAGAAGATAACCACTATCTTCATCAGTAGCTCACAAACATGGTTTTTCTTTGGGAATTTGGCATAAATCTAGAATATTTTTTTCACATGCATAAAAAAAACTAAAGACTCCAAATGGCTGTTGTGGATAGACAGTATCTTTTGTTAGATCTGTTCATATTGAGGGAGAAATGCACAAAATTGATTTAAGTTGTCTGTGCAGGTTCTTTGAATCTATTTAAGTTATTTCTAATATTTTATTACAATCCCCCAATGAGAGCGTTTTATCCCTCAGTCAAAGGTAGAAGAAGTGTGTCTGTAACTCTTAACTCCTGGCCTTCACTGCCACCTGCGCTCTTTTATCCTGTAGTGTTCAGTCACTGAAAAGTTTCATGAACAACAAGCACTCTTCCCTATTAAATTATAGAGCCGAAGAAGTCCTGGAGGGGTAAGAAGAGACAACAGAGTGGATGATTGAATGGCCGAGTTGAGCCGTGAGGAGAGTGGATGGGAGTGCAGAATGAAGAGGTGGGAGACAGGTGGAGTAGAGGAGGGCTGAAAGAAGAGAAAGAGGCCTGTTCTCCCGTTTGCTGATGCCGCTAAAAGAACCGGCCTTTCTTTGTCGTTTGTAAAACCAGTATGACGTGGGTTTCCCCCTCAGTTTGCTCCCATGTGGCGCTGGTGTCATGTGAATTAGATGGCTCTCCGTCAATGCTTCTTCTCAATCCCATTGTGAGATAGAGGGCCTTGTGTGTGTTTGATGGAGAGACCAGGTATGAGAGTGTTTGTGTGCATGTGGGGAGGCTGGAACCTGACTCTTTTACTCAGGTTACAGGCAGGATGTTGTGTGTGTGTGTGTGTGTGTGTGTGTGTGTGTGTGTGTGTGTGTGTGTGTGTGTGTGTGTGTGTGTGTGTGTGTGTGTGTGTGTGTGTGTGTGTGTGTGTGTGTGTGTGTGTGTGTGTGTGTGTGTGTGTGTGTGTGTGTGTGTGTGCGGGGGCCATGCTTCACAATAGTCCCATTGAAAGAGGAGCCCCCCCTGCACACAGGAAGTACACACAAAAACACATAGGGTCCCTTTACATTGGTGTCACCAGTGATGTCACTAGTCCGTGACACAGGATAACCTGGCACCTGCAGGGGAGCCTGGCCTGGAGCTTCTAAGTGGAGATTCTCGTAGGCGTATTTATTATTCTTTATCTCAAACAGAACACAACTAAGTCCTGAAGCTTATTCAGGACAAAAAAAAAAAAAAACCTGACTGACTCAGAATTTGCCAGCGTTATCATGTCTGTCTGTAAAAGCTAAATGTTTTACTAGGATATTATTTCCCCCTGAAAATGTAAAACTACCCATGCAAATGAGTTAGTAGTGCTTCAACTCACTTTATAATTGTTTTTACTTTCTTGTAAGTGTAATTCATTCGGTTGAAGGATGTTAGCCATCTTGTTTGTGCTACTTGTCTAACGACAGAAACAAGCTAGGGTACATTTAGCAAATGGCTCATCACCTAGTCCCTGGAAGCTTGCCAAAGTTGGATTGCAGAGACACCAATTTATTCATGTGAAACTACTAAATTCTGTGTTTTTTTTAAGGATGCCCACAGTGCCTGATATAAGGACTTTATCCTGTCTACTTGGGGCATGAGACAAAACCGCTAGGCTATCCGCCGCCCCTTATTCTGTATTTTATTTTTTTGGCAAGTGCTCTAAAAAATCACAAGCTCTTATTTAAACCCATGTGCATGTTTTTTTAACCATCAGGCGTCAGTTTCATTTACTACCCTCTTAAGTCACTAAGGACAAAATGTCCATGCCAAAAAACTGCAATAAAAATAAAACAGATTGATATTTTTTTCAACTTTTTTCTGCACACATCTCTTAAACAACTTCAGCCCTGCTCAAAACTACCAAAACATTCAATCATTTTTAGGAATTTAACCCTTTAAATGCCAGTTTGATTACTTGATGTCACTGTTGTTATTTAAGAAAAAAACACAAAAATTAGTTATTTTCCATAAAACAAATATTTGGTGGCTGGGGGATTTTTTTCAAATCAGTCTTGGATATGTCAAAGATTATCCAAAATATTGCATTGCATTGTTAGTTTTTGTGTAGCATCAGATTTAAAATGTAGTTCCCTGTTTGGACAATGGAGGGCGAAAATTTTCCAATTTACAAAAACTGCTATAAAAATAGAAAAGATTAATATTTCTTTCTACTTTGTTTTGCATAAATCTCTTAAACAACTTCAGCCCTGCTCAAAAATATCAAATATTGAGTAATTATCAGGAATTTAACCCTTTAAATACCAGTTTGATTGCATGATTCTGGCATTTAAAGGGTTATAAGTAAAATGTAAAAAAATAATTGTAAAAGAAACTGTCAACCACTGCAGTGAAGGTAAAAAAACTAAGTTGACAAGAATGAGAGTTGACTTGTTGTCTTCTCTGCTGATGATTGAAATCATTGACCTTTAGGGGGCAGCCTTAAGGCTACGAGTCTCTTTATATACACGAGCTTAAAGTATGATCTTACTTTTTTTCTATCTACCTTGTAGCTGTGTTGTTTGTGTCTGTTCCATAAACAGCATTTCAAGAATTTGGTCCTGATGTAGTCACTGCTTGGGGTCATAGAAAGGGCACATGTCATGGGGCATTAATGGTGAAGGTAGCATTTAAGTAAACCTTGTATTCATTTACTCGGGCTGAGGGTGATGTCGCAAAACCTCTCTAAAGCGGATCAAATCTGAAAGACTTTCAACTCTTAGTTTAGGAGTAATTTTTGTGTTTCCTGTGGGAGGTTTGAACAAGAAATCAGGGTAGCCAAATTAAAAGCTCTTTTGATGATATAACACATGAGAAGATAGAAGAGTTCGGTCAAGGAAAAGAAAAAACTCTTCAGTACTTAGAGAGAAGTTTGGACAGACCATGGAGAAGGACTCGAGAAGGAGAGTCGGGCTGCAGATATTGTGAAGAATGCCTGACTGTAATTAGAGGGAATGTCAGGCAGTCAAAGGATTTGTGAATCTCATTGTCACATCATCCTACTGCAGAGATATGGCATCAGAAAAGTTCTGGGAGGCCTTACCCATTCCTAGAATAGTAGTCGGATAGCTTGGCAGTGGCAAAGTGCGATCGTTAAATGAGATTTGGTATGGCATTGGCATCATGGTATGTGAAAACAACTAGAGGCTTGAGTTGTGTTTCCTGTTTCTCAGTTTCTCTGATAACATGAACTCAGATTTATTTGAGATTTGAGACCAATGAATTGAGTGCAAACCTCTTCCCTAGACTTTTTCTAGGAGTGCAAATTGAAGATAGTTGACACAAGGCGATGGCGTACAGAAGCGTGGTGCTTACTGTGTTACATTTTAACCGTGTGCTCCAATTATCAGGGTATCACTCTGTTCAGTCTGCCTCTGGAAAACTCATGCTAAGGGTGCTGGAAAAGAGGCTCCAGCTGACCATCAAAACTCTAAAGTGTGAATGTGTTGTTCATTCAGTCTTGTAAAAGACAGTTACTTTCCTCCAGTGCATGCTGGGATTGATTCCAGCCCCCTCTGCAAACTCACACATGATTAACAGGCAATTAAGGAAAGCTGGACCAGGAAAGGAACAAATCAATTAGAAAAAAAAAGAGACGGTTGGGTCCGGGCGAAGATGTGGAAATGAGTACACATGTCATATTGTTTCAGATCATTGTTTCTCTAAGTGCTTCTTCCCCCCTTCAGTTCAGACAGAGTAAACAACACCTCAAAGGAAGAACTCTGCAAACGGAAGCAGTATCCCAAGTGACCCATTTAGTTTATTTTTGGGAGACAAACTCAAACAAGATTAAAATAGTGTCCTGGTTGGAGGCCATCACATGATATGCCTGTTTGTCTCGGAGACAAAGAAACACTCAGATAAGAAGTGGGCTTCATGGACGTTGTGTACACACACACACACACACACACACACACACACACACTCACACACACACACACACACACACACACACAAATCAATGCATACATGATCAAAGTTAGGATTGAAACAAGGTTAGAGCACAACACAAAATAAACAATGCAAATTATAACCAGAGAGACATTTTGCATAAACAACCTTCTTCTATCATCTAGGCAAAAATAAAAAGGCTGACAAAATCACAAGATTAAAAACTGAGGAACAGAAAACAGAAAGCTAATTTGAAAGCTGTCTCTTAACACAAAGCAAAAAATGAGAAAAGCAACAACAGAATAGAAACAAACCAAACAACTGACTTAAGAGAAAAGAAATCAAACAAAGATGGAAACAGTTTGAAGCGATGCGCTTTGTTAAAGCCATTGGCCCCTAGCAACCAGGGAGAGTCATTGCTTGTTGCCATGCGCGTTGCAGCGTCACACACACTGACATTTGCACACACCCCATGCCTACGTGTACACACTTTTTCTTTACCACGAGAGAAGACCGGTGTGCACACGTACTCGCATGCAGAGATGGTGAATGTGAGGTGATGATCACATTGTGTCTGAGCTGAGGTGGTGATGTCAGCAGTGGCCTTTGTGCTGTAAAAATGTGTGTGCTCTGTGTCAGGTTTGTGTGTCAAGGAGGACATAATCTAGTCAGGCTTCATCAGAGATTAATGACCGCTAAAGATGAATTTATTTGCATCTTTTCCTCTGATCATACTGATGCAAAACATCTGTGAGATATAAAAGCTTTTGAATCGACTCATCATATGTTTTGCTGATGTTGAAAGCGTTGCACTCCGCCATGTCACTTATCGATTTGAGCATTTCTAATTGGTGAGGAATGAGCTTATGGATCTTGTTTTGCTGTTTGAAGCCAGAGGTTTCGGTGTCCCTCCCTGCCACGCATAATTTTGAATGCAGTGGAAGTGAAAGCAGAGTGAGATCAATGCGCCCCCCCCCCCCCCTCCCTCCTGTGGAGAACCATGAAGAACCAAAGCCCCACAGGTCAATGGGGCGGGTGGTGCTGGGCTGTGACATGCATCAGCAGACACAGCAGTGGTGCAGGCAGCAAGCTGAGCGGCTTTTTTCTTTTTTTAAATCTTGTATATGACCTGACGGCAGTATGTCTTACATCATAATTGATAACCTCCTCTGGAAATGCAGCTAATTTCCACTTTAATATACACTGCGAGTCCACCCTTTCGTCAACCCACCCATTTATCTATACGGCATATTCAGTTCAGGGTCGTGTTTGGCTGGAGCTGATCCCAGCCGTCATTGGGCGTGAGGCGGGGTAACACCCTGGACTGATCGCCAGTCAGTCACAGGGCAGACATAAAGAGAGAAACACTTACACCTACAGACAATTTAGAGTCACTGATTCCCTTAAAGGGATACTTCACCCGTTGAAACATGAATCTGTGTTGACATTGGGTCATATATGTAGAAATGTGAAATACATTTTGAAGTTGGTTCCTTCTTGGCTGAGAAAAGGCAGAAAGTGTCTTTTTGGCTCATGTGAATGAAAGACACCAACTCCCAGAATGCACAGCACCACAGGCCACTCCCACTAAGATCCTCTAGTTACAGACATATTTACTTCAACACATACGGCCATTTCCTCAACTGATTCAGAGATTTCTTCCAGAAGGAATTAGCATCTTGGAAATTCCTGTCAGAAAACAGACTCTATGTCAGACAGTGAGAGCACCGACACTACCAGTCCACCCCAGCTCCTCGTCCTCACCTCACCTCCTATGTCTCGCCAAAATACAAGACCGGCCTGTCTGCAGCAGCCGTCTCTTCGCTATATTTATATTTTTTCACCATCATCAGATTTCTCCATAGAGCCTGTTAGCACAGCTTCCAAGAAATATGGCGGACGTTAAGTTTCGATTCTGGGAGTGAGTTCCCACCCACTGATCTGTGATTGGTCTGTAGCTTCAGTGGTCGAAAATATGAGGAACTAGCGTTGTAGTTTCACCCCGCTAACCACAACAGCTTCCAGTCACTGGAAGCTCCTTTACAGACTCAGAAATACAAAGATTTCCCATCTCAGGGGAAAATGAGGGCGGGATGCACGACCATTCAAAAATACTACCAGGTTTCTAATGATACAAAGATTAATGCAGATGAGTGAAGTATCCCTTTAACTGGCATTGCTTTGGATTGTGGGAGGAAGTGGAAGTACCTGGAGGGTACCCAGTCCCACGCATGCATGGGGACAACATGCTAACTCCCCACAGAAAGGCCCTGTCCAAAGAACCAGGTTACCTTCTAACCACTAAGCCACAGCTGATTTAGTCTGCAGGACACAGATTTAAAAAAAGGACATCGAGTAGATTTCCTTTACTTGAATAATACTCTATTTATAGGAACATAAGTAACAATACATTATGGATCTATTTTTAATTAAATCAAGATTAAGCTTTTAAAATCAGCTGTTAACTTAATCAAATGTGTTTATCTATAATTAATACTCCAGTTACCAAAGTGCTGATCTCTGTGTCTGTGCTGGGAATAGTTCATGTATGTCTCTTCAAAACACTAAAACACACTCTGATTTTCTGTCTGCTCAGTATTTTCAGTAAACAGGTGTTTGTCCTACAATTGTAATTTACATATAAAACACATTCAGATATTTGTTTTATCTGATACAAAATCAAATCAAATACATTAGCAGCAGTCCAATTAGGCAGTAAAAATCATCATAGTCCAGCAGGGAGAAAGCGTTTTCCTTTTGCCGTCTCTTGTTTTTTTTTTTTTATCTCTCGTCTGCTTTTTTAGCCAATTAGTCATTCATGCCAGAGCTCATTTCCACAGCTCTCCCACCATCTAATCCCTTATCACAATGCTGTGCCTGGTCTGTCTTCTACCTCACTAAATCCTCCACTCTATTGCTTTCACATAGGTGATCAGCACAGACTCCTGAAATCCACCTTATATTAAGATTACAAGTTGTCTTTGGCTGCTTTGATTAGATTTTTCTAACCAACATTTCTGATGTATAAATATGACTCATTTTTCTTTCTTTCTTCATTTTGTGTTTCATAATTTTATGCATATATTTCACTTACAGAGTATATAAAGAGATGTGTGTCAGTCACAGCTAAGCCTTTAACGTCTATAATAATTCAAAAAGCTTTAAGGTAGAATGATCCAGGTGTCTGAATTCAGAGATGTCCGTAGGGGGGCTTGTTTGCTGTGGGGTAAATCAAAAGGTTGTGAGGAACTCAGTCCTCCTCCTCCTCCTCCTCCTCACAAAAAGGAGAGTCAGATTTGATGAGTAATTTCAGTAGGCTTAGAAAAAGGGTTGAGGTCCGTACTGATCGAAGGCTGGGGCTGCACAATAAAAACAAAAACATATCTGGTATTCTGACAGGTTAACAGATTTTGTATTCTTTTTTTCCCATTATTTTTCCCTTGTTAGAAAAAAACTGTAACTGCAGGTTGAAGTCTTGCACGGCCTATATTGTGATTTTGATAATGTTTTCATCAATCATTCGGCCGTGTTTCAGACCTACATTGCACGGTATATCGTCGGCAGAAAAACAAATGCAAACTCAACTTAAAAAAAAAAAAGCACCTGAAAATATAATTAAGTAGAAATCACAGGATTATAATTGAAGTCAGCTGTTCCTATACACCTATCACAGTCGGGGTGTATTGTGATTCTGCGGGCTTATACTCTGAGGTCACAGCTCATTGGTGGAGTCAGGGCTTACGGATGTGGTTGCCATGGAAATGTCTCTCACCTCAGTGCTTTTTGTCTGTGATTTTTTCTCCCCTCTCTCATGTTTGTGTGTTTGAAGAAACTCCCAGCTGAAGGGTGTTTAAAGTCAGTGTGTGTGTGTGTGTGTGTGTGTGTGTGTCTCTTTACTGTATGGGCTGTAGAATATTCCAGCTGAGTAATATTCCTTGTCACTGCCTCTCTTTGTTTCAGTATGAGTCACGGCCTGGCTTTATGTCTGTGTGTGTGTGTGTGTGTGTGTGTGTGTGTGTGTGTGTGTGTGTGTGTGTGTGTGTGTGTGTGTGTGTGTGTGTGTGTGTGTGTCTGTGTGTGTGTCTGTGTGTGTGTATGTGTGTGTGTGTGACTTTGCTGAACTTAGATTCACATGCCATCTGTGAGTTTTCTTCAAGAATAAGCAAGAGGCGCAGCTCTCGTCTATAGAGGAGAAACATACAGTGTTTGGTTCAATAATATTCACGGACTAGAGGCGGATTTAGTTTTCTGGGTCACGATCTTTGAATCCTTCCACTGATTTGGCTCATTAGTGTGACATTAGGTCATGAAAGACAAATCCAAGGTTGCAGGCTACTAACATTAGCAATTTAGCAGCATGGGCGCGAAGCCATTGTGAAGCTCTTGTCAAGTGTTGCAGAACCTTGAGTAGAAAGAACAACTGAGACAGCTATAGACAAATGTGATTCTTATTTTACACAGAGCATGTCCCCTTATCAATACCTGACATGATTATTTGTATTTATCTATAGTCTTATTCTGACTACATTAAAGGTTTTGATTTCTTGTTTATTAGTTTAACCCGTGGCTGCTGCTGGGTCATCCAGGTCATCTGGGACGGGTCCATTTTCTGTCCCCAGAACCAAACATGGAGAATCAGCGTTCCGTTTTTGTACTCCATATGTCTGGAACAAACTCTTACAAATGTATGCTCTGCTGTAACTCTCAGTTCTTTAAAATCAAAGCTGACTTACAGTTGCCTTTAATGAATTTGTGAACTATGAACTATTTTAAATATACAACAATGCACTCTAACTTTTTTTTTTTTTTTTTTTACTTCCTGATTATGTTTTGACTTCTGCTTTTGCTGTTTTTCTTGTCTCAGGGCTTTTTTTCAATGGTGGTTCTATTGACTTTTGTCATTTTGCTTTTTATGTCTTGTGCAAAGCAGTGTGTTTGTCCTTGATGCTGAGAAGTGCTTTTTTTTTTTTTTTTTTTTACTTGCCTTAGCTCTGTATTTTGGATGCCTTCTCTACCCACTGAGTGTTTTTAATCACTCTATTTTTCTGTCAAAAGGACAGCAGGAGTAACATATCTATAAAGGTATTGGTGTCGACTTTAGGTGGAATCAGATTTAGACCAACATGTTCATCTCCAGTGATTTTGAAAATTGAAATTCAGCCCCCACAGAGTTAAAGTTGAAATAATAAAAGACTTCAGATGGAAACAGAGAGGAACTTAATTTAGTGTCCTATCAAATTTTATACTTGATTTATTAAATAGTTAATCCAACAAAAAATGATCCTTGCTTGCTCTACAAATGTTCTCATGACCTGAGTGAAAAGGAAACCAGATGTCAAATCAAACAATGGTTGACCACATGGAGCCGACAGTCAAGTTTTTTCAGACCCACTTGTTGCTAGGCAGCTCACACGTTTAACACAGGCTCTGAAAGTACGAGTAAAGAGGTCCACATGTGTTGCATATACGTAGATGCAGTGTGCATTTGCAGGAATGCTATATGATCGCACAGTCTCAAATGTCCAGTGTACATCCAAGTCTTGGTGCCGGCTTTTTTTGAACATGCAGTCCTCGACGTGTGTGTTGCTTTCAGAAGCAGGATTGTGTGTCTCGATGCGGGCTCCCTTGTTGCTGTAGTCCTCATGTCCTCGTAAAGTGTGCCGCTGATCTGTGTAATCAGATCGGGTGTCGGTACAGTCAGCACGTACAGTGACACAGACGTGGCTGTTGTGACAGAGAGCGCTATGAAGGAAGAGGTCACGTAACATAAGAAGTTACAAACCAATGAGAATGCTTTTCTTCTGGCACGTTGTTTCCAAAGTACTTCATGATTTGGCTTTTATCTGAAATAAAAAATACACACTAAATTAAAATATTTGGAGGATCAAGAATTGTCTTGCCTACCTCTGATTAAGTTGAGATCAGCACAGTTGCAGCCATTATGCACTTTCCAGATTTAATTTTTTTTTTTTTTAAATGGTGTTTAACAAGTATAAAAGGTCGGTTTGATTATTTTTATTGTGAGTGTGACTTCTGTTTTGTTTTTTTGTTTGTTTCATTTGTTTTGTTTTGAAAGAAATTCTTGGAACAAATTTTGTTCTGATATGTTTTGTATTTTTTGTAACCAAACTAGTCGTGTCTTAAATAATGAGATTTGTAACAAGGGTAGGTGTTATAAGCTAAAGCTTCAGCCTCACACCTTTTCTTGTGACCGAAATAAATGATTGCTACTACATTAGAAAAAAAATAACAATACCTTTTTACTCTTTTACAAAAACCAGATGGGAAACATTATGGCAGCCTGTTACGACATTAAGGCTTAACGAAGCTTCAGAATCTATCATTGTGTTTTTCCACCCCAAATCATTTAATTTTGGATTGACTTTTACTCCGAGTAGGTGAAGAAATGGGATGTAGACTACCAGTATTTAAAGTCTTTGGTTTATCTGGAACTTTAAATCAACTAGAAGAATAGGAGGGTATACAGTGAATGTACTGTATACCATGGTTACACCGGGTTGGGGGGATCAACGATCATCCATGAAATGTGACCTGCATGTGGTCCAGCAGACCTGAACTGAGTCAGGGACCAGAAAGAGGATCAGCATCAGTATCACCAGCAGGACTGGGGAGGTACAGTACTAGGGACGTGAAAGATGACTTTGGACGCTCAAAGGAACTCAGGCATGGAACAGATAATTTGATCAACACATTGGTTGAAGGATGAGTAATACAGGAAATACCTTTTTATTTCAATCTCTTGTAGGATTTTGTCTGGTTTTGTTTAGTTTTTTTCTCTCTGGCTTTATCTTGAAGACCTCGGTCAGGTTTTTGGAAGGGCTGCAGATATTCCACTTTAACCTGAGGAAAGGAACATGGATTATTTCTTAAATCGAATGATTGACCGTCTCATCCGAGTTCCTGAAACCTGCCGACCTGCAGCACCTTAATCATGGAGGGTGATTTCATATGGACAGCCTGAGCTACCATCCTCTTCTTCTTTATTAAAACCAAGAGCTGAGGTTATCCAAGTGAACCTCTGACACTGTCCCGAGAGGATCTACATTCAGACTCGATGATGCGACGCCCTGTGTGTCGAATTCTTCTCAATAAGATCAGTTTCATAAAACCTGTTAACTCCTCGTCTGTGAATCAAATCAAGTGAGTTATTGAGCTGAGACTCACAGAGAAGAACAAACAAAAACAGAAAACAAATAGATTTTTGACCAAACTGGAATTACCAAGACGATGACGGCAACATCATCTGGTCTGGAAGTTCCCATCAGCCCTTTCTGCTTCCGTCGTCACTCCTGGATTTGGTATGTGGAGATCAATGAAAAGAGAAGGGCCAGCTTTGTGACAGGGTGGCTGTAGCTGTGGGTGAGATGTCGATGTAGTAGTTTGATTTTGTATCTGTATGAGTAAATGAGTTCACTATTGGAGGACGATGTTGGTGTAGAAATTCTAAGTGACCAATGGGAAAGTACGTTGGGCAACCGACCTGCAATGGCCGTAATGACTTGAATTACAGGAACAGATCCAATGCCTAATGTTGAATACAAGGGGGAGCGGGTTAGCAACAGAATTCAGTTAGCGCTAGCTCCAGGCATGTCAGGGCTGTCCAAACAGAACCCCTGCTCAGTTCCATCAGAATTTCAGTAATCTCACCTTTACTCTCTGCCGTCAGACTTTGCCACTTTCTCATCTAAACAACAAATTTACTTCAAAACTACATCAAAAATACACTTTTCCAAAGACCGCCCCAACAGGCCTGGAGCACTTCCACTTCAGACGGGATTCTTAGATTTGGTCTGTGTACTGTCGTTTTCTGAATATGTGTCTTTATGATCAGCATCTGATGTTAATGCTTTTGTTTCGGCCTTTGGCAGGCAGCACGTTTTTCCAACAGACACTGTCTCTAAAGATGTGGCTAGCAGTCGATTGATGGATAGATGGATAGATGGATGGATAGATGGATGGATAGATGGATGGATAGATGGATGGATGGATGGATAGATGGATGGATGGATAGATGGATTGATGGATAGATGGATGGATAGTTGGATGGATGGATAGATGGATGGATAGATGGATGGATGGATAGATGGATAGATGGATGGATGGATAGATGGATGGATGGATAGATGGATAGATGGATAGATGGATGGATGGATAGATGGATAGATGGATAGATGGATAGATGGATGGATGGATAGATGGATTGATGGATGGATGGATAGATGGATAGATAGATAGATAGATAGTTGGATGGACTTTACTGATGATGAAATTGAAGAGGATAACAAACCGTACATGCTGAATGATTGACTTCTGCGATTTGATGAGAGACCAGCACAGCAGATCCTTTAGCGTACTTGACAAAATAATTGAAATAGCTGAAGAGTGAAAAATGGATGTGTGGAGGTGGGAAAGGTAATTTGGAAAGGTGGGAGGGTGGGGGTAAAGGGTTCCTAGGTAACTCAGGAGTTTTTTCCTTAAGAATAATTTATTAATTTAATTATTTTTTTTATTCATTTCTCTTTCACCTCATTGTAATTTCCACTGTCTAATTTTGTAATTAGATATTTTATTTATTTCATTACCTCTCTGTTCAGATGTGCCTGTGTCTACCAGCACAATTATCAAATTAGAAACTGACTTTTAATTTACAAGATTTGTGTATGCTTAATAAGTAATCTATGTAATATTATTGCTCAATAAAATATACTGAGACTTGGACACGTTTAAGGTGTTAAAGAAGTATGTATACAGTACATATACTGTATACCCAAATAAACAACCTTTAGTCTTGTATTAATATTCAACCAGGAGAGTCTTCAAAACATACGTTTGGTAGATAATAAGTTGTTTTATTTCAAGCATTGAGTTTACTCTTGAGACCATTTAGCCTCTGCGTGTGTGTGTGTGTGTGTGTGTGTGTGTGTGTGTGTGTGTGTGTGTGTGTGTGTGTGTGTGTGTGTGTGTCTGTGTGTGTGTGTGGACTTTTCCATGAGACTGAATTATTGTTTTAGGGAAACAGTGTGACATTCTTATTTAGATTAGAGTCTTACTCTGTAGATCTGGAAATAAATGATGATACTTTAGCTGCAAGAAATTCACTTTTGTGCAATAAGAAAAGTGGAGGTTTTAAATGTGCTCCTTTATTTTCTTTCTAATCTCTATTTAAACATTCTGCTTAAAAAACATGCAAACTCATCAGTGTACATCTTCACTTCCCGCTAGAAAGCACCCCAAGTGTGCTATGTTTGTTGGATATAATGTAACTTAGAGTACGCTCAACTGTAAGTGTGTTTTAGCTTCTCAGGTTATCGAAGTGAAATGTGATAGGACAGGTTCTCATAGACGGCACACACGTTTCCTCTCGGTGCTTTCAGCAGCACTTGACCTAATTTTCTGCAAAACTGTAAGAGCTCATCATGTTGAATGAAAATCATTTCCACAATTAACCTAAACCTTGCTTAAATCAGGATTAGTTTCATTAGAACGGCTGCGAAGTCACTGATGAGAAGCTAATCCCATGCATTTATGAAGCATGACTTCAGCGTGTTTGTTTTAACACCCGGGCTTATTTTCTGCTCTGCTTCGATAACTGATGCATGTTCTGAAGTGAAGTGTGTGCAGAGCTGCCTGTTCAGTCTGATTTGCAAACATTATCTTGTTCACTGTCCTTGATCTATGAACCTGAAGTGAATCATTGTTTTGAACCGCTTTGTGGATTACCCTCCTACACTCTGGATCATGTGCCCTGAGATGAACCTGATAAACTAAAGAGTTATGTTTAGGAGAAGGAAAAAAAGGATAAAGACACCTGCAAGACAAAACTCAGGACATGTCGGCCTTGTTACCTGAATCCCTGTTCTCATGTCAGGATCAAGCCCTCTCACCCAAACACCGTCCTGCATGTTCTCAGCCTGAAATGCCCTGTCTCTCTGCTACACAGAAACACTCATATACATGTACGTGACTTGCTGGAAAAATGAATATTCTTAAAACAAACAACACCATTCAGCTCCACACACACTTCCCAGATGGTAGACGTCTGTAATATAATGTTTGTTTTGTCTCTGGTGACGTCTGCGCTCAGACTTTTCCTCACAGTATAGACCCATTCTTGCTAAATAATTGAGTTTGACCTCTGAGGAAGTGAGGCACACTCTTGTGAATGTTATTTTATTTGGACGGAGAGGAACATGTGCTACTTGTACAAACAAACATTTCACTGTAGAGGCGCCGCATTATCAAATCCAGGCATCGCTACAAAGCAATAACACGATGAATCAATTTAGAATATTTAATAACTTACTTTACTAAAGTGAAAGGATCCTGCTGAACTAATGATTCAAGAGAAAAAGTAATTACCATAGCAACATTGGTAGTGGTAAGACTTAAGGAAGTACACTTTCTCAAGCGTTGTGTGGCACAGAATCTGTGTGTACTTAACGTGATTATTTACATTTTAAACTTCTTTTTACATCTTTTTAACTTAAAGTTTACAATTTCAGGTATTAATAAAAGGAAATATACCATGTTCAAATACAAAGAAGATACTATCATCCCAAATAGTTGATTTTCACATAAGCCTGACAAGGCAAAAAGCCAATTACAGTACTTTGGGTTAGAACAAGGGATGGAAAATCAGAAGTCAACTTTTAGCTTAATTGTAAACTGTCAAGATGAAAATTGTCCAGTGAAGAAACCTGAGGGGATTTCAAACTGTTCACTAACTGAAGGACAATGTGTTCTTTTTTTTGAATTAAGAAAATTATTTTAACTTCTTAAACTGGAAAAAAGCATTTAAAAAGCAATTGATACATTTTGAGGGAGGACATCAAAATTAAAGCTGAAAAATGTTTATAGTAAAAGAAGACATGAATGCTCCAACAAAGGATGATTTTGTGGAGACTGTAGATTAAACCCTAACAGTTTATACCAACAGTGCATTTACATACAACATACACCTTTAATCTCGATCCACAAACACCACACTAAAGGAGAGACAGGGACTTTTTATCTACAGAAAATGGCACTTCTACTAAAAGTTTGTGATACATTACATTTGGCACAAATACTAAATTGAACATGTGATGGCTTCAAACAAAATCAATTAGGTAAGCCATTGATCGGGTTTAACACGCTATCAAATAAAAACAAAAGGATCCAAAGTTATAACTTATAAGCTACATTTATTAATAGAAAACTTTTCAGCAAAAACTAAACTTTCACAAAATAAAATAAACAAATCAGATCGCTCTATCACGTATATCCTAAGCGGCCCTTTGCAGTCAAAAAACTGTTGCGCTTCCCCACTCTCACCCTCACCCCAGGTGTCCTCAATCAACTTAAATTACACTGCTGATACGCCGCGGCTCCGCCCCAAAGAGGGAGAATAACGCACAAATACCCCCAAATCAATGAACAAAAGCTAAAACCAAAATAAGCCAGAATAAACAATAATATAAACAAATGATTCTAAATTCATTAATGTTTTGCTCTTTTCTATTTTGTAATAATTCATATGGCCATTTGGCCCCAACAGAACAATTTATTGACTTGTAAAACTCAGTCAAATGTATCTTTACATTTCTCAGAAGCCCCTGAACACATCACATACTCTGTGTTTACCATGTTTAGAAACAACAAACATTAACAACATCAAGGTTCACGTCAGCAGTAAGGATGCAGAGTTTACTCCTGTTAGTTGTAGTGTGGGTCGCTCTGAGCTCGCCCCTCTCTCAGCGTGTGTTTTAACAGTAGTGTTACACTCTGTTCTTCTGTAGAATTCACACACGTCTTTGGGAGGCTGCCCCCTGGTTATCACAGTGAGAGAGCTGCTGACGTCAGAATCATAATGGTGTTGGCGCCGCTGTGAGATCAGGGGATTAGGTTAATCACAGGGGGACTGACTGCAGTGCCCTCTTTTTCAACGGGAGGAATTAGATTTTTACAAAGGGGGGTGACTATGTTGTCGTAAAACCAGCAAGGCATCCCTTGATCTGAAATACGCCTCTTGAATTTTGATTACTGAATATGACAGCTGCTTTGTAAGGGCTCATTATCATTCCTGACCTCATCCATTCAGTTTGTATACCTGCCTCCCACCATCCCCCCCCCCCCCCCCCCCTTAAATAACCTTACAGTATATATGCCGTCCTCTCTTTGCTTCACTTCTATGATCCTCCTCTGTCACTTTGGATGAAGTGACATGTCAAGTGTCGGCAGTGATGCTCATGCTAAAGTCAGACCCTTCGAGGTCTCTGCGCGTCTCCGTCGGCCTTTGTGCTGCTTGCCGTTTCCGTGGCAACTCGATAATTTCCTCACCTGTGATGCTGAGGTGAAAAAAAAAAAAAAAAGAGACAGAAAAACTGAGACATCCAGACTGTAATCTAAGGATTAGTGAAAGGGTTAACCTTGGCCTTGACAAAGATACACATGCTCTTGAACACATCAGGGTCGTTTTCTTCACTGACATTCAGTTAAAATGACTGCAGAGGTTGTTGTTTTTTTCACTGCACTTCACTGCTGAGTGTCACTCATGAAGTCACGCTCCTCTCTGTGGAGGGCACTTCTTAATTAGTGGAGGTTTGTGTGAATAAGTGTTTAATATTAAAAAGCGGTTGTCCTCAGATGCATAGCTTGCTAATCTGTAGTGCTGATTTCTGTTTCTGTGTCTCTTCAAATATTCACAAACTATGTCTGATGTTTAGTGTGTGTATGTTACTGTAAATGTCCAACAATGATAAAAGTGGAAGCAGCAAACAATGGCTGTTAAGTTCCCTCCATTAACCTTCCTCTGGGTGTCTATTGAGGTAATAGATTCTCACTTTCTGAAGATTTATGTTGAATTTAAATCATCTTAGTTGATTTAAAGTTAGGTTTCCATGTCATGAACTCCAAACACAAATCTAGAGACTTGAATGAAAGTGAAACCAAAGGCAGTAATCTTGTTAGGTCTTATTAAAGTCCCACCACCGTGTGAGTGACATTCACACCTCGATGAACTACATTTACATTGGACCCTTGTGTTACTGTGTGCTACTAATAATTTGAACATTAACCGAACCAGAATGAAAATCCTCAATGTAATCTCACCTTTATCTCCATTAGGGGTAATCGGTTAATCTTCCCTTTGTTAAAGCGAGTACTCGAGTAATCGTTTTGTAATTCTTTTTTTTTTCTGTGATTCTTTTCCCCCACGGGAGGCCCCGCCCCCAACTATGACGCGATGCCGACTGTATCTATTGATTAATTTGAATCTTCGGGATTTTAATAATTGTTAGTAATAGGCCGTTAGTAAATTAACGTTCAAATTAGGACATTTCTTACTTCAACAGACAGCAAACCTCAAATAAAACTTCACACAGACGCATCTTATGACCGTTTTAACACTTTATTATAATTAGAGCAGTGTGGCGAGCGGACGTGCAGACATCAATGCGCACTCATCGCACGTTGAAGCTGTTGTGACAGAAACATTGTGTTAACAAAGACTCCAGTCTGCAGTGTAGAGCGCACTTTATACAGTCTGCAGTGTAGAGCGCACTTTATACAGTCTGCAGTGTAGAGCGCACTTTATACAGTCTGCAGTGTAGAGCGCACTTTATACAGTCTGCAGTGTAGAGCGCACTTTATACAGTCTGCAGTGTAGAGCACACTTTATACAGTCTGCAGTGTAGAGCGCACTTTATACAGTCTGCAGTGTAGAGCGCACTTTATACAGTCTGCAGTGTAGAGCGCACTTTATACAGTCTGCAGTGTAGAGCGCACTTTATACAGTCTGCAGCGTAGAGCGCACTTTATACAGTCTGCAGCGTAGAGCGCACTTTATACAGTCTGCAGCGTAGAGCGCACTTTATACAGTCTGCAGCGTAGAGCGCACTTTATACAGTCTGCAGCGTAGAGCGCACTTTATACAGTCTGCAGCGTAGAGCGCACTTTATACAGTCTGCAGCGTAGAGCGCACTTTATACAGTCTGCAGCGTAGAGCGCACTTTATACAGTCTGCAGCGTAGAGCGCACTTTATACAGTCTGCAGTGTAGAGCGCACTTTATACAGTCTGCAGTGTAGAGCACACTTTATACAGTCTGCAGTGTAGAGCGCACTTTATACAGTCTGCAGTGTAGAGCGCACTTTATACAGTCTGCAGTGTAGAGCGCACTTTATACAGTCTGCAGTGTAGAGCGCACTTTATACAGTCTGCAGTGTAGAGCACACTTTATACAGTCTGCAGTGTAGAGCGCACTTTATACAGTCTGCAGTGTAGAGCGCACTTTATACAGTCTGCAGTGTAGAGCACACTTTATACAGTCTACAGTGTAGAGCGCACTTTATACAGTCTGCAGTGTAGAGCACACTTTACTCTGGGAAATGAAGTTCCAATAGAACAGGTGAACTGTTTCATCTTTCTCCTCTGTGCGTAATGACACACTCGCTCAATCTCGAGCTCTGAGCTATTTCTCCCTATAAGGTTGTTCCGTTTTGTAGTTATTAAAAGAATAATCATCTAAAATACCAAAATAAAGTAAAACATGGTGTTATGCTGCTCTGTCCTGGATGATCAAACGTCATTGGTTTAGCGGAGTAAAGCGGTAATCGCAAAGTGAAAGTCCTTCTGTGGACTAAAAAGACAATTTGAACTGAACTTCCGTAGATCATTTTGCATATTTAGTTTGTTTGGGACTTTTTGTTCACTGTGAATTCATAAAGGGGTTAATTAAAGGGATATTTTTGTTAGGGTAGCAGCGTACTGATCAACAACGGACGCGTTTCAGCACGGAGCCTTTATCAGCGCTTTGTTTGTCATCTATTTTCTTTTTGTGCTCGTGCACCTGAAGTTTTATTTCTGTTTGCTCCTTTTTCTCTGTTTTGAATTAGGCCTAACCTAGAACCCACAATGCAACAAGAAACATTTACAAAATTACAATTTAAAAAACATTTGTAACTGATTATTATCATAATTTTTATATATCAGGTACCCGAGTACTCGTTTGCCCCCCTAATCTCCATAGACGGACATGATCCGGCTCAGCTGCAAGACGCTTTGGGCTCCATGCAGTTTAAATAATATCTATTCAATAGAAAAACATCAGGGCTTAAATTTGAGCTTCGTCTCTCTTGTAGGAGTAAACGTCATTTTTTGGGTACCATAAGTTGACATGGACAATTTTCTATCAGGGACAGAAATCTGGATATTACTGTCATGTGTTGCTGTTGGCTTCTTGTGTTGCTTCGTATGATGTTGGGTTAGTTTATTCTGATTCATTCATATGTTAGTTTTTGCTGTATTGGTTCTTTTGCTGTTGGGGTCTTATGTTGTTTCGGTTACTTTGTTGTTTGAGTTCTCATGCTTTCCTCAAAAGTAAAGCAGTCAAAGCACTTTATAACCCCCCCCCCCCTCCCCCTTTCTTTGATGCTAAATTTAAAAAAGATGATACCAATAATAGTTATTATTATTCCAATCATGTTCACTGTCTTCCTTTTTTCAACTTGTAAACATTTCTTCCACTCTCTTTCTCCTATTTCAGTATTTATATTTGAGTAGCCTTCACAGATCTTGCCTGTTGTTTTGATCCTGATTTAATCTGAGTGTGTGTGTGTGTGTGTGTGTGTGTGTGTGTGTGTGTGTGTGTGTGTGTGTGTGTGTGTGTGTGTGTGTGTGTGTGTGTTTCTACGGGAGCCAGCTTTCATGTCAAAGGTGATGTTGTGCCTGTCGGGTCCTGTCAACTACATCTGAGATTCTATTTCCACTCTTTCCTTTCTGGTGCACCGAGACAAAGGACATTTTGCTAAGGCTTGTCTTTTTTTTTTTTTTGGTCTCACCTGCAGCGTGATATCGATTTGAATCACAGGGAACAGCCAGGGGAGCAATATACCAGCGACAATTTGACAGGCTGCTCTTAAGCTGTCAAGTGGACACCTGATCGATGTTTAATTACGGTTCTCTGTTTCTGCAGGTAAAAAGAAAAGTGGCACTACATTTCTAAACTTCCCTAATGGTGTCTCACAATCATTGTCATAAATAATCCCCACAAACTGAACACAATTTGACAACAAAAATTACCAGAAATGAATCAAAAATGTTGCTCTAGTTTAATGAATAAGGCTAATGTGAGCAACTTGCAGAAGTATTCCCTTTATAGAAATGCATGAAACAGACTTTTAGCAAGGACTCATGCTGTGAGATTTCGAGCTAACACACATGTATTGATTCTTGTTAACCCGTCTATCATCATATTTCACAAATACAGGTATAGAATTGGGGTTTAATGAGGTTGTCACACTAACATAGTAGCTGCTTTACTGCTCCTTAAAACAGTTATCTCTTACAATTTGATCTAACATGAAACAACACCTGAAGAAACTGTGTTAACATCCTGTATAATTCCAGTTGTGAGTGGTTACAAAAAGGCATTTGGGGTCCCATCTTGCACGCCTCATTGTGTAAATGGGACTTTCATTGCTCGCCTGCTGTAACTCGAATCCTCATAGCATATTTCAATACTGCCATCTTGTGGATGCAGGCGTGACATACTAGTTTTTCTTTCCTGTGGAATAAAAATACTGCCCTCTAGTGTTCATAAAGGGTTCCTGCTTCTTCTTAATCCAGGTGATAGTTAATCCAAGCAACCCGTCAAAAAGGAATAACATGAAAAATTCCATTATTGAGAATGATTGCTGCAGTTTGAGCCCTGCCCATGAGAGAATAGTTTCACTCAGTGTGTGTCAGTGATTTAGTTTCATCAACACATTTCAGAATAAAACACACCCCTCCACGCACTATAATTAGAACTACAGAAGTATTTGTTTTGTTGCCAAGGTTTTGTGTATTATATTGCCACTATGGCTTCTTGACTTATGTTTTTCTTTAACGTCTTCTGACTAATTTGAGAGGATAAAAAACCAGCAGCCTTTTAAACACCATCAGTCTTGGTCTATAATTATTTACTGCTTTCTAAAATAAGAAACACTGGATAACAAAGCAGAGTCAATGTCAACTGTCAGTGTGTTGTTTCACTGTTATGCCTTTATTAAGCGGTAGAACAGTTGATAGAGTCAGAAATCAAAAAGAGAGAGAGAGTGGGGAATGACATGCGGGAAGGGAGCCACAGGTCAGATTTGAACCCTGGCCGCTTCAGCCTCTGTGCATGGGGCGAGCGCACCAACCACTACGCTCCGGGTGCCCCAGTCATGCATTTTTTTTAAATGTGAGAATAAACAGCAGCAAGAAGGAAGTGTTGATATTGTCAACAAACTTAACATTTTGCATGTGCAGCCATCATAGAATAAAATAAAATGACTTTATTGATCCCAAACTGGGAAATTGTGGTTTTACAGCAGCAGGTTATCAGAGCAAATAAAACAATATAAGAATAGATACAAAGTAAATAAGCACTTAAAATATAAAGAAAAAATAAGAATAAGAAGAGATTTATACATTAAAGATTTAACTTAACATTCTTACTGGTTAAAAATGTATTCAGGCTTGTCATCTGAATGTAAAAATACTTGCTGGAGGTGAGAGGTGTAAGTTTGTAAAAACAGTGATGACAGTGGTACATATGTAATAACAATATAAAGGGTTCTCCAGAGCTGTGCAATCAAAGATATATATGTTGAAGTGCAAGAGTGTAGATACGTTGTTTTTTTAAATAACTACATTAATAGGCTAATTTGAGCAACTACATTTAATGACAAATAACGTTTTGCATGTTATACTATAATGGTGCAAAGTTTCTGGTTGATATTCTTTGTATCATTCCAGCAGCTCTTAAATATTCTTGTTTTACTCTGTTGACACATTAACAGCCATGTATGTTTTTTTTATTCATTTAATTATAATCTAAACCCGTTTCCGCTGTTCTACAATAGATGCAGACAATTAGAGAGCCAGCTGGGACTGTTTTTTTATCTTGAACCCTGGGAGGACATTAAGGAGGAATGCAGGTCCCATTGTTGCTCTGCATACGTTCAGCCCTGTGGCGAGTCTGGCGACCACATCTTCCGCCTCTCCCCCCCCCTCCCCCCCTCCTTCCTATGTGTGAGCTTTGTGAAGCAGTGCATGAGCGGCATGATGGGAAACGTAGTAGGGATTCAGTTTTTGGCCTCTTGTGATCCTCCTCCTCTTCCTCTCATTTGTTTGTGTCATCACTCTGAATCATTTCCAAATGACAAGGGAGCTCACTTTTCCTGTCATGAAGGTATTTAACAGAAAACCCATTGAGCTGTCAGTCAGGAGTTTCTTAGTTTCTCAGCTACTGTCAGAGGGAGTAAGGAGAGAGTTACTCATACAACAACTGACCTTTTACTCCCAACATTTTCCACTCACATTGTCATGATACATGGCCAGATATGGGAACAAATATACAGTTGCTTCAACTGTTTATTTTGCTGCTCAGATGTGCTCCTGTCATCTCATTTGTTACACTATATTAACGCTCAATCAGTATATTGAGTGTTATTACACTGTGCTG